>NC_082353.1:21069510-21224510 GCF_027477595.1 Haemorhous mexicanus
ACTTCAGTGGGAGCCCAAGCCCTGATTCTGTAGCAGGATTTACACAGCCTTGTTCTGTAAATACAGGAGTTTGGAGATGGAGGATTTGAGTGGAATCTCCCCCTTAATGAGGAAGAAAAAAGTAAGAAAGAGAATTTGAGTGCAGGTGGTTTTTTAGAAAATTAGAAAACCTATATAAGTAGGTTAAAATATTTTTAAAAATATAAATTATTCCCTTTAAAAGAGGGATTTGAAAGTGCTGTTTGGAAAAGTTATTCCTGCTTGTTTTTATTAAATGCAGCTATATCTGGATATTTCCAGTATTCCATAGGGATTTTGCATGGATTAAATCATGATAAGCTTATTAAAATGTAATGGAAATATTTGGGGTTTTTTCCTTCTTTTGAAATGTTAAGATTTAGACTGATTTTGAGAAACAGCAACAAAAAATTCTTAACATTGAGCAATTTTGGTTTGATCTAATTTTAAGAACAGCTGATATTTAAAATTTTAAAAGGTGAAAACATAAAATCCCTACACTAAAAGCTTTTAAAATCTAACAATAAATTTTTTTACGTGTGATTATTCTGCTCCTGCACATTTGATAATTTAAAATTAAGAATTACTGGAGTAGATTTAGAGGAAGCTGGAAAATTTAAACAGCAAACATTTGGCTCAGTCAAAAAGGACTAAATATGTAAAATGCCAGCTGATTTCAGCAGTATTTTTATTTTTTACTGCCTTTTGCAACCATAAAAAAATTTTTAAGCTACAAAACCTGGGACAGAGCAGATAATCAAGAAGACACCAAAGTTTGATGATACTCAGTAATTTCTCAGTTCAGTTTTGTAAATCAGAAATAAAACCTGAAATTCTCTGCTCAGTGTCCTTGATTTCAGCATTTGGGACAAATCCGAGTCTGATTTTTCTTCCCTTGCAGGTGGAATTCCCAGGAATGGTGCTAGAGCCAGGAGGGTGAATTTCTCATTTCACAACAGTTTCAGATTCATGTCAAGTTCCTGGAAATAATCCAGGAAAAGGGATGGTGCAGAGCTTAAATTGTACTGCTGGGAGGAGCAAATGGTTCCATTTATTTCACCCAAAGAAAAACTTGGGATTTCTGGGATAGCTAAAAAAGCAAGGCAGAATCCAGTGGTTAAGGATTGTTGTCAGGCAGAGTGAGGAGAAATGAATTTGAACCTTTAAATCAGATTTACATTTACACAAATGTGTGCCAAACAGAGACAAAAATTATGAAACCTTGGCTGTCCTTTCCTAGAGCTGTCCCAGGTCCTGGGGAGCACCAGGTGAGTGATCCCAGCTCATTTTCCTCCTTCCCCTTCAGATCCTGCCCAAGAACCTTTCTGCCTTGTCCCTCTCTCTCTTGTTCCTGTTCTCCAAGGAACCTTTGAGGATTCTTTGGTGGGAGAAGCCACTTGGAGATGAGCAGAATTTATTAAGGAAATGTCAATTAAAGGGTCATTAAAGAGCTGAGGTTGAAAGGGGAATGAATGAATGAATTCCTCTTATTTTAGCCCTTCTCTCTGCACTTTGGAGTCGTGAATGCCAAGCCCAGTCCCATTCCCAAGTGTTCCTTTGGCCACATCCCAATTCCAGCCACCATCTGGAATTTCTTGCCCAGCCTGGGGGTGGGTCAGGAACCAGAACTGATGGCACAGCTGCACTGGAACATGCAGCCTGTGAGCACAATCTATTGCATTGATTTGGCCTGGGGTTTGTTTAAACTGGAAGAGGAATATTAACCCTTTAATCAGCTTCCTCAGGTGCCCGGTTTTGGAGTATGGAATGTTCAAGGTGGGTCAGGAGGAATGTGGTTCATCCTGTCCAGAGGGAGGCCAAGGATTCACCAGCAGTGAATATTCCTCATTAAATCTAATGGGGTCATGCCAGTGCAAGTTAATATCTTGTCACTTAATGTGGTTTATTAACCTCCCTGTGCAAAGTACAGTGCTACAACACTGGATCTGCAAAGCCTGAGCAAAATGATAAATTTC
Organism: Haemorhous mexicanus; assembly: GCF_027477595.1. Classification (NCBI taxonomy): domain Eukaryota; kingdom Metazoa; phylum Chordata; class Aves; order Passeriformes; family Fringillidae; genus Haemorhous; species Haemorhous mexicanus. The sequence continues at coordinate 21,071,505 of NC_082353.1, forward strand.
TACTTATTCAGTTGCCACTTTGCTATTCCTTTCAAATAATTCCTGGTTTTCCAAGTGATGTTTGCATGTTATTTTTTGGCCTAGTTCTTAAAAGCCAGCGTTTTCAGGGTAAGGAAATCAGCTGCATTCTGAGGCTGACTTAAATGGTTTGAAAATATTAGGCAGCATTTCTAGTGCCTTAAGATTGGGTGACAGAACAAAATGAAGCCTTGAGACTAAAGTTTAAATACTCTGAGCAGGCTTTTTTCTAATTACTGTAGCTTAATACTAGGGGAGTAAAAAAAAATCAAATCAATGAATTTTACTTGGATGAGTTCTCCGAGTGCCTGGTACCACTGTGCAGACTGTAATATGTAAGTTTGGTAAGAAATGACCAAAAATTAAACTGGTAATTTTAATTGCTCTGTATTTTCTCATGTTCTGTGTGCAATTGCCACAGCACCTTAGAACGCTGATCACTTGTAGTAATTGTCTTTGTAATTAGGCAGAAATATCCCCTTTGCTGTTTTCTACATGAAAGCACTGAAATAACTGAGCAGATTTTAGCCAAATTGCGTTTTGCCTGAGTTTCTGATGATTTTCCATGTGCAGATATATGGAAATGTAAGGATCTTGTTCCTGAATCAGTCACGTTTTTATGCCAAACTCTGAAAATTGGGATTAATCCTGATGGATTAAACAATTAATATCCCCGGTGGTGACTGCCAGTGGAGCTGTGGCTGTTTGCACAGGCACCACAATTCCTTTGGAATTCCACCAATTTGAAAATTACAGCCTTAAAAAAATTATAGTTACAGCGCTGCTGTCATTTCCTGCAGTCTTTTTGAACGTGAGCATGGAACCAGCTGGAATTGTGACCTGCAAAGAGATAATCCAGGCTCAGACAGGCTGTCACTCACCTTTCCTCTGCAACAAAGTGAGCAGGTAGCACTGAGACATCTCCTTAATGAAGTGGCTTTGGTGCCTTTTATCTGTGTGAAGGACAAAATTACCAGGATTCTTGCTTAATGATGGTGTCATTTTTTTCCTCCCCCAGTGTTTACATTAAAAAAAAAAAAAAAAAAAAAAAAAGAAATCCAGCAACATGAAAGACTCCCAGCAAAATGGTCTGCATGGTTCAATTAGAAAACTCTGTAGGGCTGTAACATTCAGGTCTGTATTTAAAATGTCAGAAAAATGTGAAGTTACATCAGTAATAAAAGTAAATTCAGAAAAATGCTGCAATGAGTGCTGTGAGATTTCAAATAGGGGTTTTTTTTCAGCTTTCTTGAATCCAGAAATCCGATTTTTTTTTTTCCCCCAAATCTGTACCAGGGGTTTTCTGACTGCAGTTTGAGGGGGGCTTTCCTTGTTTTCCAGGATATTCCCAACACATCCGTGAGCACATCCCTGACCTTGCTCTCCAGCAGAACCTGCAGATGGGGAGGCTCTGTGACATCCTGGGTATGTGATCAGCTCCTGCTCTCTGACTATTCCCCCTTTCAGCTGGCACTGAGAGAAAACAACACTGGGACTTTTTAAAATTATTATTAATATTGACTATAGAGCACAGAGAAGCTGAGAAGGAATTGTGGCATTTCCTGGCCACGTTATCCATAAAAACCCTGCTGCTTCCTTGCCCCTCCGTGCCGAGGTGGAGCAGCCTCCTCCTGTGAGCTGCTCAGCACCACAGAGTGTTCAGTGCTCCCCAAATCAGGGAGCCCATTCAGGCTCACACAGAAAGATGTGCTGCAAAGGAGCAAGCCCTTATTTAAACCCCTTTTTTTTTTCCTTTTAAATCAGCAAATGAGGCAAAAGGCATCTATTTAAAAGGTTTTTTTCCTGACAGGCTTCTTTCAAGCAAAGCAGGGAAGGATATTAGTTAGCAGTGACCAACTGCATTGGCTCCCTGGGATGACATATTTTACATGATTCATGTATATTTCAGGATCATGATTATTTTATAAATGCCATTTAGTAAGTTTGGAACAAAAATATATTAGATCCAGAAATTTACAGTTGCCTAAAATAATAATGTAATTGCCTTTATATATTATCTAGGCACTAATACTGGTTTTTTCCACTGTACTGGGTTTTTTTTCTTTTTTTTAAGGTGGATTTTTTTGGCCGTTAAATACAGATATTTTTTCCTCATTTCTGAACATGAAAATTGGTTCTGCTGTAAAATAGACCACAAGGAAGATACAAACGAGTGAAATATGAACTAAATTATGAACTGGATCATGTGCTTTACCTGAGCCTGGCAGAGGAGCACTGAGATTTTCCATTTTGGTTTGGTTTTTGTTTGGAAAAGCAGAGGATTTCCTTGCTGTTTGTAACCCCTTGTGAGTTAAGCTGTCCCTGGAGCCCCCCTGTGTCCTGAGGAGACTTTATCTCTTTATAGGGCAGTGCTACAGCAGTAGAATGTGCTGCAGCTTTTTATTCCCCAAATTCACCAGAGCTGTCAGTTTTGCACTTGAGTATTGACTGGTGAATGGTGCTGAACTCTTCCAGTAGTTATTTTTTAAAGTTATCTGGTAAATAATTATACAAAGACTCTGCTTGTGGGCTCTGGTACTTTAATGCCTCAGGTGAGTTCTGGCCTCACTTTTTAAACGTGGATTATTTCCCTGCAGCTCTGGCAAAACAAAGTCAAGCAGTGGGATCTCTCATTCACGTTCCAACCTTTGGCTCGGGGTTTCCTTGCCCAGGCCTTGCTTTGCTGCAGTTCTTCCATGGAATAGCAGCTATCCCTGGCACTTGTGCACAATAAAACAATGCAAGGCTTCCCACTGATTTGGATCAAAATCTTGGAGTGCTCTTTGCCTATTGATGCCTCAAGGCCCATTAATTCATTAGCTCATCTATTACCATTAATATTTTAGCAGAACAGAGTGGTTACAATTTTCCCAAACTGCCTGTATTACAGATTTTCCTTCTGTGTGGACACAGCCCTTCAGCCCAAGCTGTTTTCCATGAGGAAAAGCAGATTTCCACACCGTGCTGCCCTGCACACTGCCATGCCCAGCAGTGGTTATTAATGATGCCCCACCCTGAGCTTTTGTGTGGGCAGCACAGGAGTAGGAACAGCCCATGGAAAATCCAGGCAGCGTAGAAAATTGCAATTTCCTCAGCTTTCTCAACTGAATGGCTCAGTTTTATAATTTACTGGCATTAATGGGATGTATTTTTCAAGCAGTTCAATTCCCATTGATGTTAATGGGAGTTGGGCTCACAAATCCCCCTGCACCACTTCCCAAATCCTGCCCCAATATGTTCTGCAGATTGAATCCCAGGAAGCAGCTCTTCCTTTGGGTCACTGCCCTGGCTTCAGAGAAATGCTGAAGCACGGTAAAAAGCCTTAAGATTTGGGAATGCAGCCCCATTTTTCTTTACTTGCAGTGCATTTTGAGGAGAGCTGTTGGTGAGCAGAGTGTTGCACCTTTCTCCCAGCAGTGAGCACTGTGCCCCTTTGTTTCAGATGCCAACGTGGACGTCATCTACATCTGCCCCCTTGCTCTGAGTGAGGAGCTACTGCAGTATTACAATAAACTCCTGGGTCTGCAGGCAGCTGTTAGATCTGGGAACCCTGAGGACATGGCTGACCTGCAGGACAGGTTCAAAATTCTCACCCCTGAAGCTATAAACAGCTTCCCTGTGAGTTTGTCTTCTAATTACTACAGCTTGAGGGATGCAGTAAAATTAAATTGGAAATTTTATAACTTGCAACGCTCTGGTACACATCAGTGAAATATTATTGCAAGTTTAAGGGCTTTACTGATTAGACTACTAGTTAGAGCATTGGAAATAAATATCCTGGTTTAGCTTTATAGACTTGCTTGAGATTGTCCTAGATTGGCTATTTGTAGGCTCTTGTCCCTTCTGACTCTGTGCTTGGGACTGGGAACTTGATAGATTTATATCTCTAAGCAAATCATAGCAATAAACCATTCTTATTACTCCAACTTTATCTCTGGCTAGCCCAGCCCTCAGTCATTGCTGTGTTTGCAGGGCTCTTGCAGCTCAATCCAGTGCAGAGCTCCTTAAAGAACAAGGCTTAAATAAAGTTAGGTGATAATACAGAAATCTGAGTTTCAAACAGATCAGAATAATACATAAATATGAGCTCCATTAATACAAAAGTGATAGTTCCAGAATAATAATTAATACTAGAGAAATATGAGTTCCAAACCTGTCAAGTCAGGTTTAATTTCATGTGCTAAAACGTGTTCTAATTAATGTACAGTGTGTTCAGTGTTTCTGAAAACGCTGCAGTGCAGTGGACACTTCACAGTGAATAACAGTTTTATATTCCAAATGTTAAACCCACAGTGTCTTGGCTGGGATTTGATTCTTAGCAAACTTTGGGGCACATTTAGGGGCTTTGCTTGAAGCCCTGCTGCTGGTTTTGCTATTTTTCCTTTTTAAGTTGTGCTTTGACAGTCATAGCAGGTTTTTTCTCTGGATGCTGGGTTATTTTTCCAATAGTAACTCCCAACTGTGAATTAATGCCAAAATCTGTCAGGAGAATGGACAGCACCAGATTTTAGGTGAAGGAGGTTGAGGTGACCCATGGCTCTCGAGTGCCACGCACCTGTTAATGTGCAAAACCCACCTTGTTTCATTTAACACGTGTTCTTTACCATTTCATAATTAGTATTTTTAATGAATACATCGTCTGTGTGGAGAGGAATCTGCTCAGGACTGCTCCTGGTCATGCCTTGGTTTCAGTGCTCATTTGGGCTGTGTAAGGGTTTGAGGTTTAAAAGTTATTATAAAGGGTCTTTCTCCTGGGTTATTGAATAAAAAGCTTTTATTGCACCTAATGGATCGAAATTTATTCCCAATCAATGAAAGTGGCTTGAAGGCCACTTCAGAGGGCTCCTTTTAGCAATTCCAGAGGCACAGATCAGCCCTGCACATTTTCCCAGCTGTTTTGGTGGAACTGGCTGGAAGGAAAATGTGTGGAAAAGGCACAGCTGGCCCTGATCCTGCCCTTGAGGTGTGTCCAGCTGGAGGCAGCTCTGCTCTCCTGGTGACCCTGATGCCAAGGGCAGATCTGGGATCTTGGGAAGCTGAAAACAAAACAAAAATCAACAGGTTTGAGAGCCAAGAACTGTGGTTAATTCCATATCCATACCCACTGTTCCTGCTGGAATCCCTCAGTTCTGCTTTTCCCTGCTCTCCCTCCCACTCCCATACACCCTGGCAGCTCTAGCACTCTCAAAAAGCAGCAATGAAGCAGCTTTTACAGCCTGACCTCTTAATTAAGTGTAAAATCCATTACTGAGGGGCACAAAGCAAATCTCCTCCCTCCAGCCCCAGGGTGGCCCCAGGCTGGGAGTGGATCCTGTTCCCTGCAGGCAGAGCTCTGGGATGGGCCAGCTCCCTGCTTGGGACCAGGGCTCAGCTAAAGGCAATCCATGGGGCAGGACTTTGAATGTCTTGGCTTTAAAACTGAGGCAAGCAAAAGGGCTCCAGGTGATTTGTTTGCTGTTCTTTTCATCCTGAAACTTCTGTAATTCTCTTTTTTTGCCGGAGCTTTGGAGAGGGTCCCATTCCTGCTGTCCTTGCAGGGTGCCCAACTCCTTCACAGAGAGATCTGGGCACTTTTAGGAGCTGTGTTCGGTGTGAGAAAGCACCAAGGGACTGACAGAAGGGTTGTGTTCTTTTCCAGCACCATCCTCCCTATCCAAGCAAAGAAATCTCGATTTCTACTTCAGTCCCTGGCAATGAACATCCAGGACTTGGAAGGAAAATATTCTGTGTTCTTCAGTGCTGGAAATCCCTGGCAAATCCAGGATTTGCATTATCCTGAAAATTCCTGAGGCCTAAATGAGATGAAATCTCACTAGGAAGATGATTTTCTCCTTGTTGGGATTCTGATTTGTTCATGGCAATTTATTGCAGTGGATTTCTCTTGCGCAATTTCTCCATCCCTGTCTCACCCTCAGTATATTTTTGGGAAAATAATTGGAATATATGCAGGCCACGCATGGGATATGTTGTTTAAAACATTTTTGAGGTTTCACCCGCCATGAGTGATATTCTTAATTTAATTTCAGTTTGTAGGGTATGTCATGAGCTGCTTGTTCAGCAATAGATCTTTTTTTGGGAAGAAATGAGAAATTCCTTCCAAAAAAGTTGGAGCCCTTGTGTTTTAATCAAAAACCCCTACAACAAAACTGCTCCCCTCTCCTTAAGTGGTCCTTTAGATGAGCAATCAGAGCTCCTGTGAAATGGAAATGTGCATCCCCAGTAATTTAATGTAAGCACTGAAAGCTTTTGTAAATCAAAGTGTTTTATTCTCAGAGAATCACTTCAAATAGCCTGAACTGTATGTGAAATACATTCCCTGCTATAGGGAGGGGGGGTTCTTCATTTTTTTATTGATTTTGAGGAGCTCTGGAGTTAAACCATGCCAGGAGTGTTGCTGAGATGAATCACTATTATCCAAAGGCCAGCAGCCTCTGTGCCTGACAGAAGGATAATTCCACACGGATCAAATAAATACAGATGTGTAGTAATTAGTTCTATTCCCAACGAGGCCATTCCAACCCACTAAAGATGTGCACGATTATGGAGCCTCACCCCAACAGCTTTTATCAATTTAAACTGCTAAGCTACAGGATAGGTCATAACCCAGCCTGCTATTAATAATGTATTTATTGTGGGCAACGTTAGGAATTAGGGGGAGAACAAAAAAAAACAACAAAAACCTCACTTTTCATAAGAATAAATGTTCTCTCTTTTTCCAGGAGCATCACATGTGCCTGGCCACTGTGCTCAAGTACAGCCCCAGGACAATGCAGAGGCTGCAGGTTCTGCTCCAGGGCAGGGATGCCTACATGGTTGGGGGTGTTCCCCACCTGGATGATTTGGCTGTGGCTGACCAGCTCCAGGTGCCACTGCTGGGCTCAGAGCCAGCAGTGGCTCAGCTCTACAGCACCAAGTCTGGCAGCAAGAGAATCTTTGCCAGTGCTGGAGTGCCAACCCCTCCTGGAGAGTGGGACATCCACAGCAGGGAGCAGGTGAGGATTTGGGTCACTCCAGTAACTCCGTTGATGAGACCCTCATCAAGGAACAATAGTTTTATATTGCAAATATTAAACCTGCAGTGCCTTGGCTGGGATTTGGTTTTTAGCAAACCCTGTGGCACATTTAGGGGCTTTGCTGGAAGCCCTGTTGCTGGTTTTGTTATTTATTTTTCTTTTCTAACTGAACTTTGACAGTCACAGCAGGTTTTTTTTGGATGCTGGGTTGTTCTTTAACAGTCACTCCCAACTATTTTTCCAGTGGTAACTCCCAAACCCTCGTGGGTTTGATCAAATCTTGGGTGAGGTTGGGTCCTTTTTTGGCTCATTGAAAGGCAGTTTGTGCCCAAGGCAGGAAGGAACACAATTACTCTGGGGTTCTTCATGGGCTTGAGGATGTAGAAGTGTTTGGTCCAATATTTGAGACAGTTTGTGCTGGTGCCCCGTGGGTGAAGTCATGAAATGAATCCAGTGAGTGAAGATGCACATTTTCCAAGAATCCTTGTTCTAAATGTCCCTTCAGTCAGCCTGCTCCCACTGAGGTTCACTGAGCATCTTTGCAGTTTTGCTTTGCAGCCTGTCATTGCTAAATTCATCTCTCTTGTTGGCATGACCAGTAGGAAAATAACAACACCCTATTGAACTGAAATTACGAGGCACAGGAGGTTTCTGTGCTTTCATTTTACATGTTTATTTTGCAGCCAGCTCCTCAGTATTTTATTCTCTAAGCTGATTTTGCAATTTACAATGATATGTCCAAGTATTTATTTAAAAATAACCCAACATTTTTATGGTGGTGTTACTTCTCATCCAGGAAAATAATCATTGTTAAGGTTTTTTGGTAGGTGCTCCTGCTTCTTCAAGAGGCTTTTCACATTGCTTTAGTTTTTGTTAATCACCTTTAGCACTGGACAGTCTAAGCTACACAAATCCATTGCTACTTCTCCAGTAGATGAAATAAATGTATGATCAATGACCTGCAAAACAGCTGTTTGATTTATTTGATTCACGTAAATTATTTAACAATACTTCTGGTTCATCCTACAGGGTTATGGAATTTCTCCTTCTGTTGTTTGCTTGTATGAAATATTGACATTTTAGGTTAAATAATCAAAGTGAGGTGACACCATGGTAAAGCACAATTCAATTTTCACTTAAAGATAGCACATAATTCTTTGTGCTTGGTACAGTCCTTACAGGATTATTGATCCTTTTCATTACTGTAGGGGGAGCCCTCAAGAAAAACACATTTATGTGATTCTCAAAAGCCACAAATGGAACACATGTAATTGTATTTTAGGTCAATCTTTAAAAAAAAGAAACAAAAATCCCTCAAATTACTCTGTAAAACGTAGAAGGCTCCAGCCAACACAACCAGATCTGAGAATACTTTTACCAGGTTCAAAGTCATTTGCAGTTTCTAAGAAGCTAATTGCATCCTGCACCAGCTGGGCAAAAGGCATTTGAAAGCCATTTAAATCTGTATACATACACAAATAAATAATTAGCATTTTTATAAAGCCTGCCTGGTACCTCCTCTGTGCATTTATAACCATGGGATGCACTCTCCAGCTGCAGAATTTCCCAGCTGTTTTGGCTGGTGCTGCCCTGGCACATTTTTGCAAACAGCATCGTCCACTCCGCGTTGTTCCTTGTCACAAACATTCATGGAGCACTCCTGGTGATCCAAAACCTCAGACAAAACCAAAAAACAGCACCTGGGCAGGTAAATTCCTCTGTGCAGAAAACAGGGATGTCTTCAAAGGCAGCTTTCAATCCATACCCAAACAGCTGTAACAACACAAACACCTCTGAGAAAATGAACCCATATTGTTGGATTGTGCCCTTTGCTGACCCAGAGAGGGGCAACTGAGAGACTTTTTAAAACTTTTATTCCATTTTCAGACAATACAGATGTTATAATTCATGCCATTGCAATCAGGAGCCAACTATTTCCTAACTGTGTTTCTTGGCCTATCAGCTTTAGCCACACCATGCTGTAAATGCCTCAAAGCCAATCTAAAATTATCCCTCATGGGTCCTACACAGTGCATTTTTCATTGTTCTGTTTCCCTAACATATCTAGCTTTATTTGTAAGGCCAACCTTTGAAACTTGTTTCCAGTTCCATTTCTCTCTCAGCAGTGTCTGTCCGTTCCATGGCATTTCTAAGCCAGCATGTCTTAGCTCAAGGTTGGCATATGGATGCACACTCTGGGTCTTCTGTCAGGCTTTGAGAATTTCCTTCAAATCCATTTCCCACATTTCCCCCTCTCTCTTGGACAGAAAAAACTTCTTTGATGGTTTTATTCATCAATTGCCATGCACAGTGAAGCACACAGGGCTTTATCACTGCCATTGTCACTATAATAATCAAGGTCTAGAAACTCATTTTAATAAATAGTTATAACATACATAAGATTATATAATATATAAAATATTGTGTATATATTATCTAATATGATATATAATATTTTATATATAAAATACATCATACTATATATATATCATACAGGGCTTTATCACTGGCATTGACACTATAATAATCAATGTATAGAAAATTATTAAAATAAATATTATATATATAATATTATAGAATATAAAATATAGTATATATAGTATCAAATATATTCTATATATAAAATAGATCATAATCAATGTATATTATCTTAATAATCAATGTATATAAACTTAAAGCTCCTTTAGCCAAGGTGCCAAACTCTGTGTTTCAAATAAGTCATCTAAGTCATCCCACTATGTCAGCCTTCTGCCAGGCTTTGAGAATTCTCTGCAAATCCATTTCCCACGCATACTTAGGAAAATAACTTGTGATAAATGTCCCAAATAAATATTTGGGAGCTGGAGGTGTGAAGGGTTTTGTGTCCCTGCCCTGCAGCTGCTCCGTGCCCTCAGCCAGCTCATCCTGGACAACCTGGAGGTGCAGCGCTGGCTCTTCAAGGTGGATGATGAGCGTGCAGGAGATGGCACTGCCTTCTGTGATGTCACTTCCCACCTGGAATGCTACCCCTGGATCCAGAGGGAGCAGCAGGGACACGGCCCCGAGGTGTGGAGTGAGAGCCAGGCTCGTGTGAGTAACAAAACTGCATCTCCTGTGTTGTCTTGGCTCTTTAGTGTCCCCTGAGGTCCCTCCTCGCTGTAAATCTCCTCCCTGAGCCTTCATTTGAAGGTAAATGTTCATATCACAGCTCAGCTTGGCTTCACAAAGCAGCAGTAATTCAAATAAAACAGGGAAATATTCCAAAATATTCCAAAATATTCCAAAATATGAAGGAATGCCAGGCAGCCAACTGAGGAAGGACTTGTGTCATAACACTTCCTATGCAATAACGGGCAGGGTTTATACATTTTTTTGGTATACATTTTATACATTCTTTTAGCTAAGTGAAGACATAAAGGAAAGGTTATAGGCAGCACAGCCAAATCTCCATAGAAAATTGGAATTATTTCCATAGAAATCTGGAATTATTGAAACAAAGATTAATTGGGATTAAAATAGCTGAACACCACTAATTTGAAATCATACAAACTGATTGGTTTTTCAGCTGGTTTTCTATGGATTATTTTTTCTGGATGTTTTGCCTCATTAATAACTTTTAAACCTGTATGAGACAACACTTGTAGGGTTTGGTGATCATTAAACTCCTGCAAGTTTTATTACCAGGGGTGTTCAGGTAAGGAGAGCCATCGATTAAAATCTAACTAAGGGAAACATTAGAGCATGAACTCAGGCACTCCTGGATTCCTAAGAATCCCCAGGATTGAGAGGCTGGAAGATGATCCATTTTAACTGCAGAAAAATCCATGTGAACCCACACTTCATTATTCTGGCATTCCAAGAACTATTTGTAGTTTAAATATTCATTGGTATTTAAATGTGTTAATTTCAATAAGCATTTGATATTTCTGTATATCTTGCCAAATTCATTCCTAATGTAATGGTTTTAAAGCCAGAAGGAATGTATCCAGAAAAATTGTTTAATTTACATAAACTACTCATTATAGCCCCTCTGATTTTTTTTAATTCAATCAAAACGGGTTTGAAATTTGGGGTTGATTGAATTATATTGTATATTAAAGTTTCAAATTGGGCTGATTACAGTTCTGCTGCATTTGACAGATACAAAATAATTCCACATTATAAAACAGAGTTCCTGATAGAAAGCTGAAGGGATAATTCCTCTGATCTGCAAGTCAGGCAGGATGAAGCAGAGCCTGAAAATCCACCCCAGTGGGACACAAAGCTCAGGATGTATCCAGGGCCTGCTCCCAGCACCTGAGTCAGGACACAACAAGGAGCCAGCTGCTCCAGGGCTGTCCCTGATATCAGTGACATCCCCTCTTTCTGTGCCTTTTTCATTCTTTTCCTGAGTGCTTCTGCATAAAGGACACAGTGAGCCCTGACTTCCTTTGGTTTTCCTATTTACTCCATTTGCCTCGAGCTTGGATACAACCAGTGAGAAACCCTTAAATGCAGACACACATTGGAAGTTGGGAAATAAACATGGAATCATGAATTTAATCTCATTTCCCAAAGTCAGCAAGACAATTCCAGGCCAATGCTGACATGAGCTTTGGCAAAGTGCTGGCCAGAGAAGCTCTGGGTTCCTGATCCCTGCAAGTGTTCCAGGCCAGGATGGACAGGAGCAGCCTGGGATGGTGGAAGGTGATGGGATGGAATTGATGCCTTGGGAAGGCTGACCCGGAGCAGGGGCTGGACAGAGTTCCAGAATAAAGCAGGGATTGATTCCAAGGATCTCCTCCATGGACCCACCTTGGGCAGCACCAGAGCCCAGCCAGGGCTGCCCCCAAGATGACCCAAAATGGCCCCAAAATGCACGGCCGGGCACGGGGTCTCTCCCTGGGCTCAGCTCTGCTCCATTTGCACCTTGCAGTTCATTGTCCCAGCCCAGCTTTAGCCCAGGCACTCCCACCCTGCTTGTTTTTCTCTCTCCAGCCCACGGGGTTTGTGCTCCTGGGCTGAGATCTGGCTCATTTGTCCTTGGTGCCCAGCTGGAGCAGGAATTGTTTTGTCTCCCTGCTCTGTGCACAGAGCTCACCATCCCCTGATGTGAGCCCAGACCCACCCACTAAAGCAGCACAGAACCTGAAAAATATAAAAGCTAAAACCTGAGGCATCAGGATGATCCTGAAAATCCCTCCCAATCCAGCCTTTCTGTGATTCCCAAGTGTGGAACTTGCTGCTGTTTTGAGCACCTTGAACACTTCTCCAATTCCTCTGCCTTCCACGTTTACCCTCTTTTTGAAACAAGGACCCGCAGCCTCCCGAGCCTCTACACAGGAGAGCAGGGGATTAAAACACTCCTTTGTCAGGGAACACCATTGTAATGATCCACATTTAAACATCAAAGCAGGAGTTTGTGCTTTCATGTCCTGGTGCAGTGTGGGGACCTGGTTCCTTTGATAATGAAGATGTTGTGTCACTGCCACACACAAACGGATGCTGGCAGGTTATTAAAAAATTCAGCTTCTTGATGAAAGACTATCCTGCAGGCTAGGAGCACAGTGAAAAGCCTCTCCATTCTGGTGGAATTATTAGAAATGAGAACATGACTGTAAGCACTAAATTATGGTAATACTTACAAATAGCATCATTTGCATAGCAGTTTAAGACACACCACCCAGATTTTCCTCAGTGGCGTGGAGTAGGCAACAGATTAAACATAATGGACTTGGTGAGTTTGAACTGTGTAAAAATCTATTCCAGCTAAAAATGAGCCTGATTTTAGATTCCTCAGTGCAAATACAACATTGGGGCAGGCCCAAATGCACGACAGGATTATGGATGGGTTTCACCTTGTTAACTTGATGCAGCCTCTGAGTTATCTGAACAATTAATCTGCAGCTGCAGGAAGGGTTGAATTCATAAACTGCAAAATGTCTCCAAGTCCATCAGCCCCCTGTGCACTGCTCAAGCCTGTCAGCAGAGGAATTTCATCCTGAGGCCCAGACTCCAGTGGCTCAATATCCAGAGAACTGCTGTACTTTTGGCACTTGTGGGGTTGTTTCTGGAGACATCTTCCAGCGTGGAAGAGAACATCAGAGTCCCTAGTTGTGCACAAAAAAAGAATTAATACAGTTAATCTGATAAGGAGACTCAGTATCTTGTAGGGTGAATGATGATTGTAGGGAACAAATAAATTCATTTTTAACATCTGCAGGTTTTCTGTACTAATTCAAGCTTCAGTCACTCCATGCATAGCACAAAAAGTGGCTTTGCTGCTGTAAGAAAAAGTGAATAATTTTTTGGAATATCTAGATAAAGATATCCATAATCTTTATTAATATATGGTGTAGCTGGGCATCTCATTCCTGCTCAAAGTCAGTCAGATTCTGGAAAATCTCACCCAAGCTTTTATGGACTTTTGCTGGGAGACTCTAAATTCATGGAAAATTCTCATTATTGCTGACACAATCTCTGCCTTAGAGGGATTCTGACTTCTTGGAGGCTGGGAGAGTATCCAAGCAATGGATAAGCTCACTCTGTCTTCATATTTTCCTTTTTCTTAGGACTCAAACTCCCAAAACTCTTCCCTTTTAGGGCAAAGAGAACATCTCCTTCCTGTTGGCATTGCCTTTTTTCTTCCTTTAACACCCCCTTTATATAAATAACACAGGACTGTAGGATCCCATCCTCTTGTGTAACTGTGGAATTGTAGTAAATCACTAGATTAGATTACTACTGAAATTAATTTTAGAATTATCTTTTATTACCCTGTGACTTAATTAACCACCAGGACCAACAACATGATGTGAGTTTATCTAGCAGCAAGTCTGAAAAGAACAAACATCAGGAAAGGGATAAAGAACTGATAATCCAGGGATACAAGCCACAGAAAAACAAGCAACAAATACTCTCTGAATAAACCCTTAAAACTGGTGATAGCTACACAGCCATTTCAAAACTCTCCATCAAATATCTGTCATAGGGGAAAAAATATATTTAATGCACTTGGGCAGCCCCTGCTAGAAAAATGTTTGAGTTTTACTCCTCCAGCTGAGTCAGAGGATTTTGTCTCTGTTTCTTTTCTTACAGGCTGTAACTCAGTTAATTTATTACAATGAGGAAATTAGAATCTTTTCAAAAGGTGACAATTCTGGGCAACTTTTGGTCTGAATCACCCAAAACAAGATTTGGATGCCACTTGCAGGATTTTGCAATGATTGCTGTTGGGAAATAGGAAAGCAAAATGCAGGATGTTCCTTCAAATGAACCTTTTTTTGGTCAGCTTTTCAAAGTGCTGCAGTAAGTAATAGATGAATTTTAAGATTAGCTGGCAGTCAGGAATAGTGGGGAGCAGATTGTGTCCTGCTTGGATGAATTCCATGTACTGAGATTTCCACATCTCATTTCTTTACTGAGTTCAGGAACTCGGAGTAGGATGTGTGTGCAAACAAATCAGGATAAAACCAATCCATCAAAAATGTAATTTCAGAAACCTGCCACTGCCAGCACACTCCTTTCTGACCCCCTTTGAACACAGCAGAGCTTCCTAACACTGCTTTTTTCCTGACTTTTTATTAATTGATCTGAGTGTAACACCTAGAGCCCACGGAGGGGGTTCTTAAGGAAGGAGCCAGCTGTGCACGTGGGATTGCAGGTGTGGTATTCTTCCAGCCTGACGAGGGCCAGAAACCCTGACAGATCCCCAGAAAATGCATTTCCAGCATTTTAACATTTCTTCTCACTGATACCACGTTCAATAGGGAAAGAAAAGGAGCCCAAAGACTTCAGGAAGAGCTCGATGATGGAAGGGAGTAATGCTGGAGGTTTTCTTAGTGTGAGCAGAGCAATTATTGCAAATAATTGAAATATTCATTGCACCTGCCAACGATCCTCAGTTTGTTGAGATTATCTGCATGTGATGAGCAAATCTGAGGTGAAATAAAGCAGAATTGTATCCCTGGGCTTGGTGAAACCCAGAATATCATCCCTGTACCACGAGCAGGGGCTCTGCAAGCTGTTGGGCTGTGTGTCCTATTGATTTAATATGCTCCTAATCAGTACATAAAGCTATAGGCCTGCAGTGTTAATTTTTCATATGCTTACAAAGTACCCTTTGATTTTCTGTCACGCGTTAATTACAGCGTTTTGCCATTAAATAGGAAGCTTTGTGTAAACTAATTACTAGGTAATCATTGTCTACCGCCAGCGTGCTGTTCCTACCTTTTATTTTATTCGAGAAATGCACAGATCTCAGTCTGGAACCACTATACCTTCCAGCCATTAGCTCTCACTAATTCATAGCATTATTGTGCTAAGATTGTAGGAGTTGTAATTGTTGTGGTATCAGTGCTGTTAATTACCGGAGTAAACAGTTGAAATGGTGCCAAGGTCTATTGTACAAGGCAGAGGAAAAGGAGGTTTAAATGTTACTTCCACCATCTGGGGACTGGAGGAGAGGCAAATGCTAGAAAACAGCAGTGAGGCAATATCAGAACTTCAGCTCCAGGGTTTGAGGCCATATGGATCCAGAATATTTTGAATCAATTGAATTTAAGTGCCAGTTTGTAGCAATAACAGTGGGGAAGGAGAGGATAAAGCAGGAGCACTAAAGAAATCTGAAATGCCTTAATGTTGGTGCAGCCAATAAAATGCCTGCTTGGATTATTTTAAAAATGTTTGTTTTGCTAAAATCCAAAAAGTAACGCATAGGCAACTCTGGGAATAAAGGGAATTTAAGTGTGTGTTGTTTGTGAAAAACAATGCAGGTTTTGTCTGACAATTCCTGTAGCATTACAGCAATTTCCATAAAATTCCTGGGAAGTGACTGTGGATTTTCCATATAAGGTTTTTTTCTTTCTAAAACCACATTTTCGAAATTCATTAGAATATTTTGTTTAGAGGTGCAAACCACAAAGCAGAGCAAGTCACAGAAGTGTAGTAAATTTATAGAGATGGGAAAAGGGGAAAGTCAATTAATTGGGAAGATAATTTTCATCTGAGGGCATCAGAATTGTTTGTGCACTGGCAGAAATCTCACTAAAATACAGAAAATGCACTTGCAGAAATATTTCTAAAATTCAGGAAAATGCCTGCAAACATTCCTGATCTCATTTTGTATGAGAATTAACCTCCCAGTGTCCTGAACTTACAAATGCTGCCTTTGAAATGAATACATGATTATTGTTTTGAAAAGAGATTTTTGAGGATCGTGACAATTATGTTTTCTTTGCTTTGAGGGAAGATGTGGGGAACCTTGAACATGCAGGATGCACCTTGCAAAAGAAACAATTTGGAATATTTATTTGGATTAGAAAGCAAACTAACTAATAAACTTATCCTCATCTTAAATTACCATTCAGTGGATAAAGAAGCAGAATTATTTGAGGAGCTCACAGCACTTTGAAGATCCTTTTTCTGGCTGATTTTTGCAGCACAGATTTGATTTTTGGTTTCCCTGCATAGATGGTTTTCTGAGCAGGGATCCTGCAGCAAATTGCTGCTGCCAGTTTCGGAGTGTTTGCAGGAAATAGGAAGGATCTCTCTTCCTAAACAATCCTGGTTTATTTATTTTTTATTGGTCTGTTAGCAGATGTTGAAGTAGTTCAGGGCACAATGTAAACATGTGCTTTTCAATGGATGCTAAATAGGAAAGTGCACAATGAAAGGAGCCCTCGGGAGGGGGTTTGGAGCAGGGCAGAGGGGGCTTTGTGGGGTTTTTGTGTGTCTGTGGTTGAATTTAGAATTAAAAGAAGTGCTTGATCTTTCAGTGCCCAAACCCTCGGCGTGCGGAGCGGCAGCGCCAGCCCGGCCGCAGAGCCCTGGCCCCATGTGGCGTGAAGAAAGGAGCAGCACTTGAGGGGCTGGAGATTTGAAAGGGAGCTCAGCTCCTTGTTCTGGGAGTCTGGAAGGGGCTGGGCTGTCCGTGGGGTTTATTGAAGCGTGGCAGATGTGCCCCAGCCCCACAAAACCCCTTGAGTGGGAGCAGCGCCGGCCCCGCGTCCGGCAGCGAGCGAGGATGAGCCCAGGCGAGTGCAGGATTGTGGGCTCAGTGTTCAGCACCCCCTCCATGGCAGGCAGCTGAAATGGGCCATTAGCTATCAGGGAAAATTGTCTCTGCTCCTTTCAGCAGATGGAGCAAATATTTTACAAAGCAATTTTACATAGGAAAAGCATTTGTGTGAGGCGGTAATGACGGCTGTTTGCCATGATGGGACCCGAGCTCAGAACATGCTTTCCCAGCTCTGGGGAAGGCAAAATTGGCACTTTTTTAATTTTAAAATTTGCAGTTAACAGTGAAAAGCCTGGGCTTTAAATCAGGTGGCAAGCTTTTAGCAGATAGAGGGTGTTTGGTGTGTTGCTTCCAAAGCCATTCCCAGTTTTAGAGGTCTCTCCATTTATTCTGTTCACTGTGGTGCTTTGTGCTTCTGGCCAGGGTGGGCCTGTCTGAATTAGGACAAAAGTGTCCATTCAGTTTAATTTGCAAAAATAGGAAATAATGGCAGTTATTTGGGCAGCAGTCACTGGCTTCTTCCATGGTTGCTGGTGTCACTGAGGACATCACGAGCTGGGCTGGACCAGTTCCCACCCAGACTGGAGTAAGTTATCCCAGCTCCACTGCTCACAAGAGAAAGGATGTGCTTATAAATGGCAGGAATTGTCATTGAGCCATCCAAGTGGCATAAATTGCCACAGCTCCACTGACTGCAGCAGAGTCGTGGCACTTTGTATTGCTCAGGAGCTCTGTGCTGATTTTATTCCTCTCTGCCTCACTCAGCTTTGCTTTAAAGGAATTCAGAGTTCCTTTCTGCACTCTGTTTGCTTGCAAGGTCTAAATAATTTCCTTTCCATCTGGTTTTTAGCTAAAAAGCCTTGCATCTTACGCAGCCTGCTCTGCAGCCTCTCACTTTCCCCAGATCTTTCTTTCTGTTTCTATTTCTTCTTATTTATTTATTTCTCTTCTCAACCAGCTTTTCAGCTTTTCTTTCTTTTTCTTTCTGTCTCCAGCTGATTTCCTACCACAGCCTTCAACACCTGCCATGCTTGGTCCTACTTTTGTGTTGCAACTGCCTAAGAAAACCTTTCAAAATTCATTTTGCAGAACGGTGAGAAAATATTTCTCAGTTAGTGGGAAAAAGCTGTATTTTTTTTTCTTTTTTTGTGCTTCTTCATTGTTATAAAAAGGTGCTAAACCAATTTGGAGAGATGTAAAGATTTCTACATGATGTAAACAATGTTTGGGCTGCTCATTTTTACTGCTACTAAGAAACATCAGCTGCAAGGTTTGAACAAATACTCCCTGTTTCTGTTGAGCCTGTGGTCCTGGATTGTTTTGGGCCACATCAAGTGAGAAAACATTGGTAGGCTCTGCTGGAGATACTGTCCAATTTAAATGAAATTAGCCAGCTGAGCACTGATCCTTTTAAAAGGTTTGACTTCACGAGTGAATGTTGGATCTGGGCTTGAATTTGCCTACTAAAACTCCCTGTAATCAGGATTATTGCCTTTTTAGAGCTTACAGTTGCAAAAAAACCCTCCAACCAGAATTCCAGGAGCTGGTCCTTCAAGAGTGACTCCCTTCTGTGAGCACCCTGAGTGCCCAGGCTTTGTTCAGAGCACTGCCACCTCGGCCAGGGGCTCAGGGGAGGTTTGGCAGATTTTCTTGGATTGGTGATTTGTTTAAAATCCTGCTTTGTTTCTGTCAGGCAGGTTTGGTGCTCACATCCTTCACACTCACCAGAGCTGTGGCTGCCCCTGGACCCCTGGAGGCGTCCAAGGCCAGGTTGGAACCCGGGATAATGACAGGGATGGAATGGGATGGGATTTAAGTTCCCTCCCAACCCAAACCATTCCAGGATTCCATGATTTGTTATCCTAAAGCACCATCCTTAGATGTGCAAGAAGAACTTTCAAAAGGCAGAGAAAATTTCCTTGGAAGCTGTGCCTGAGTTTGCAGCCAGGTCAGGGAGGTTTCTTCCACAGGCACGTGTGATCCTCCAGCTCTGTGTGAAAGGAGAGACAGCTCAGAGCTGTGGCACTAGAAATTCGTGTCCCACTTTAATTGCTCCTTACACAAACTTGTGCACAGCACTCCCAAACGCCTCCACATCCAGCAGAGATTCCTGGGCTTTTCCCCCACCCTGTGATTTATCAAAATCTTTCAGGCAGCCACGGCACACCTCTTGCTTTGTTTGTTTTTATATTTCTGTTTAAATTGCTCCTTGCCCCAAGCCAGCAGGTCTCAGGGATGAGGGGGAAGTGACAGAGGTGTTGCTGAGTGCACTGCCAGCTGGGAACTGATTTGTGGGGCAGCAGTTCCGGGCCATCCATCATGGCTCACATCCTCCCTCCAAAGATGAGAGGATTTTCATGAGCCACCTCAGCCTGTGCCTTGTTGGCTCAGCAATAATTCAGCACAAATACAAACCCACACAAGGCCAATGGGTATTTGCTCACTGCTCTGCTCTTTCAGTCAGCTCAGCCATCCAAACCCCAAATTCCTCCTTCAGATCCTCAGGAAATGAGCAGGGTAAAGACCTGAAATTGGGTAAATTCTGAGTTTGGATCTCATGTTTTATGTGCTCCTTTGGTTTGGGGTAAATTCTGAGTTTGGATCTCACGTTTTATGTGCTCCTTTGGTTTTGGGTAAATTCTGAGTTTGGATCTCATGTTTTATGTGCTCCTTTGGTTTGGGGTAAATTCTGAGTTTGGATCTCACGTTTTATGTGCTCCTTTGGTTTTGCCATGAGGTTGTGCTGCTTAATGTATTGATCTACTGACTAAAACCATTTTTAACCCCTTTTTTGTGATATTTTTTTAAGTCAAGAACATCTTTTTCTCCTTATTATATGACAGGATCCCACATATCCCATATCAGCACCACCATCTGAGCACCCCCATATTTTTAAGGTATTTTTCCCCTCAGTTGTCCCCCTTCCATGGCTGGGCAGCTGAGGCCCAGGTGGAAAATCCCTTTCCTGCAGCCAGCAGCAGGGTTTATCCAGCTCTCCTGCATGCAGGGTCCACCCCAGATTCCCCAGTTGTCCAGAGGAGCTGTGGCTGCCCCTGGATCCCTGGAAATGTCCAAGGTTGGATGGGCTTGGAGCAGCCTGGGACAGTGGGAGGTGTCCCTGCCATGGCAGGGGTGGCACTGGCTGGGATTTCAGTTCCCTTCCCCCCCAAACCATCCAGTGATTCCAATCATTGCTCCATCCTCCTCGTGCTGGTAGGCAAATCCCAGTGAAGTCATTCTGAATTTGCATTTTTGGTTACTTTCCATCATGTGCTCCATGACAAAGCCCATCTCTACAAACTCACTGCTCCAGAAAAAACAGCTTTAATTTTTTATTTGCTATTCTTAGCTGTCAGCCATAAGGTTTCCTCGTGTTCCTCCAGAGCCTGGGATGAAGTGATTGTGGCTGAGGACCTTGGCAGGGCCAGAGGAGGGCTGGTCATTGCTGCAGCACGGGGGGCTGAGGAGAGGGGGTGGAAAACAGAGGAAAGAGCCCCAGGGGAGCAGGGGGAGGCTCATGAAGCAGCAAGAAAAGGAGCCTGAAGCAATCCAGTCAGGGTCCTTGCACTTTATATGCTCCTGTTCTTCTGGGACTGTGGGGAGCAGTAAAAGCAGAGCAGTTACTTGCTGTATTTAATGGGGCTGGGCTGTGTGTGTGATAATAAAGAATTTAAAACTAGGAAAAAAGCTGCTTTAGCTGTGGAGTGACTAATCAAATCCCACCAAAGACACAGGCCCTTGGGAATTTGTTACAGATATTTTACAGATTTAAAGGGATATCTCCTGCTTTAGAAATGCTTTTACTTGATTATTTCTTTTTTTTTTTTTTTTCCTATCTAAAGGGTATTTGGGTTGATAGAAGGGCTTAAACATAGAACCAGCAAAACTATTGCTGGCACATGTGACTATTTCCATATGCTGCTTCAAAATACAAGCAATGTACAAGTTATTGACTGCTGCTATTGATCCCAAAGCAGTTACCAAGTACTTGGCATTTTCAGATGCCAGATCCAATTATTGATATAAATTATAATGCAAGAGATGCTGTGCTGAGGGGAGATTGGCTTTCAGAGAAGGACAGTTTGCAGGAGGAGGGAAGAGGAGCAAGCAGAAAAATTAAAAAAGGCTTCCTGACTGTGGGTAAACAGTAACCACATTTTTTTTTTTTTTTGCCTGTTGGAGGCCTGGTTTTTAATCACCCCACAAGCAGTTTTCATTTCTGTAGTAAAATTGCTTGTGGTTCTATTTAATTTGTTTCTGCAGGAGCTAGCTTTGGTGAAGATCTCCCAGGAGCTGCCGGGCCTTTTAGCACAGCACGTACAGCCAGTCAATGAGAAACGATTCCCTACATGGGAAAAATTCCTCCAAACATTTCTTACTCAAGGTAAATAAGACTGCAAAGTCGCTGGGAAGTGTTAGAAGGAGTAATTATGCCATATTGTCTGCCATATTCTTGTTAGTCTTGGGCCCATTTAAATATTTATCTCCTTTTATATCTCCATTATGCTTCAAATGTTCATTTACCAATGAATTATGGGCCACTGTTCTGTCATTCACTTGTCCTATCCAAGCTTTTAGTCCATATTAATCCTGGATTCTGAACCCATAAGCACCAACTCCTTCATCCTTGGGTGCTGCACCAAAGGCTGTCACATTTGGGGAATGTGAGAATATTTAATATATAGATTTCTATATGGAAGAGGCAAGGATGAATCAAAGCCTTGAAGGTATTTTTCTTTTTAAACAATGCCACTCAACACAGCTAGTAGTAATTTTATTACATAGCTGTTTATCCCAACAAATTGGATTATGGCATCATATGCAAGGCAAAGGCAAATCCAGAATGCCAGGCAGTTACCTTGGTGATTTTCCTATGGAAAACCATGCTGGAAATTGTTATTTCCATGCCAAATTCCTCTTGTGGGCAAATGCCACGGGCAGACTCTTATCTAAGACCATTACATGGATGGGAGTCTCCAAGATGAGCTCCCAGCAGGAGTTACCATCCCCCAAATCCCAGCATTGCATTTCCCAGCTGTTCTGGGCTGGTGCTGAGCTGGATTCTCTCCTGCTAGCCCAGAGCCTGTTTTCCACTCAGTGTGGGACTGATCCACTTTGGAAGTGGGAATGAGAAGCCACTAACTCAACTCCTTCCTCCTCCAAGAGACCCACGATTCTGGCTCTGCTGCTCCCCTTGCACTGACAGATTTGCTGTTTTTCCTGGAGCTGCTGGCTCCATCCCGTGCACTCTGCAGGGCAGCACTGCTGGATTTGATCCCAGGGGAATTCCTGTCCAATTCCAGGTGGGGTGATCGAAGCCTTCCCGTCCTCGGGCAGCGTCACCAACCTGACCGTGGATCTGCTGATCGAGCCCACGGGGGAGGTGACACTGCTGGCATCTGGAGATCAGCTCCACGCTGAGGGGCCCCTCAGATCTTCTGGCACCACCATCCCACAGCGTTCCGTGGATCCTGAGGCTCTCCAAGCTCTCTGCCTGAAAGTTGGGGAGGCCTGTAAATCCAGAGGAGTGCTCGGCTACTTCTCCGTGGACTTTGTGGCTTTCACCCATCCCCAGACGGGGGAGCAGCAGGTGAGTGGGGCAGGTTGGGACTTCACCCTGTCTCCCTGAGACTGAGAAATTCCACCTTTCCCGTGGAATTCCAAGAAATACCTGGAGAAAGCTTTGCCCTTTGGAACAAACAATTTGCAAACTCGGGGGCATGCGAGCTGAGGGAAGCACGGGGGTATTCTAACAACATCCCATGTAGACCTGAGGCATCTCCTTGGTTTTCAGTCTCCTGACATTGTTTCCTTCTGGAATTTTCACTGAGGACCTCAGTGTTTAGGATGTGCTTGACTGTAAAAGGGAACACCCCTGGATTTTAAGGCTGTGGAGAGCTGGGGAACTTTGAGGTTTTTGAGAACTGACAGCATGGGGAGAGTGACAGTGGTGAACCAGAGAATCAGAATAATCATGGAATGGTTTGGGTAGGAAGGAATCTTAAAAATAATCTCATTCCAACCCCTCATCCTAGCACCTTTCACTATCCCAGGTTTCTCCAAACTCCCTCCAACCTGACCTTGGACACTTCCAGGGGCCCAGGGCAGCCACAGCTTCTCTGGGCACCCCGTGCCAGGGCCTGGCCCTCACAGCAGTTTGTGAGCTCTGGAAGTCAGATCCCAGCTGTATTTGACTCCCAAAATGGATGTGCACAGGCACTGCAATCAGAACTCTGGATGAGCCGTGCTGGACAAGTTCCATGAAAGTTCTTTAAAAGATGAAGGGATGACATCCTCACCCGTGGAAATCCATGGGAGTTCTGCCAATTGCTGAAATGCAGGATTGTTTCCTGGATTATTAAGGTTGTGACATTTCCTGGCACAAACAAGGACACATGAAATCATTTGGTGATTCTTGTGGCTTCTTAGAATTCCTGTCTGTTCCCTCTTGGTTTTTTTTCCCTGTTCCCAGCTGATTTTTACCTTAACATTTCCTGTGTTTATCAGCATGTACCACAACTTTAACATTATTTAAGCACAGGTTTTTAAATTTAACTGGATGTGGAGGCAATTAATGAGGCCATCTGTCTTGGGAGAGAGAGATCACACAAAGGCTTGTGTTCCTGAAAGCACCATTTTTTTGGCAAACAAGAAATCCTGTCAGACCCTTGGAACATTTGTTCCCTCCTTTCACAAGGGTCCCCTTGAATGCAGTAGGTGGGAGGCTCAGATGCAGTTCCTGGAAGTACAGGACACTCAGGAATTCTTTCCAAGTGTGTTTTACAGAAAATGTTGATCTTTGGAGCACTAGGAGAAAAGGATGGATAAGGAACAATGTGTGTTGTCACAGTGGGAAGACAGAGCCTTGGCTGCCACGGGATCCAAGGGGCAGGGAAAGCTGGGACTCCACAGAATTCCCTGTCTGCCTCAGGAATTTGTTTCCATCTCAGTTTCAGGCACCTGTGCCTTGATCCTGAGGGCAAGGGAGATGGAGGTGCTGTCTTCAGTGTCTTGGGGAAGAAGTGGAGGTGCCTTCATTTGGAGTGAATCCCTTCTGATTCCCACTTTATTTCCCACAATGACCATTCCAAGCCAAGCCTTGGCCCCTCGGAGTGAAATCCTGCCCAGTGCTGTCAGATCCCAAATAAATCCACTGGACTGAGTGGGAATATTTAAACACATCCACTTCCTTACATAATAATTTGGAGAAGCAGGATCCTAAGCCACCTTTTCCATGGGTCTGGTGGCTTTTGCACAGCCCCTGCCTTTCCCAGCAGTAGTAGGGAATAATAAATTGGATAAAGTGCTGGGCTTGGACAATTCCCACAGCCTCCCAAGGTCTCTCCAGACAGAACATAACACATTCTTATGTGCTGTTTTCCAACAAGAGCCGCGGTGCTGCCACCGACCATCTCCCACCGCTGTATCCAGCAGGACAGGGGAGTTGCAGAGCCCTAAAATTGGAGTTTTTGGGCCAGCCCAGCCCATGCCAGCAGCTGCCACGAGATGGCAGCCGGAGGAGAGCCTGCCAGCACCGCCCCAATCAATCCTCCTGCCGGGTTTAAAAGTCATCAAAGCCGCTCTCTCTCCAACGCCCCAGCTGCATTAATATTTTACTAATTGACATTTTTACAGTATCACTCAAGCACTTCTTTAAAACTAGCGCGGGTGCTCTTCACAGTAACGCAGCCGTCGATAGCAGCAGCAGATAAAACAGTTAAACCAGAGAGAGCCGAGCTGTAATTTAGTAACTCTTTAAGAATTTATGTTTCCTTCCCTTCTCGAGTTTACATTCTAAAGCTGAAGCGTTTTTATGGAAGCTGTAAAGAATTCCAGCATAATTGTGACTTTATTCACTGGAGATGTCTTCAGCACAAAGCGCCGGCTCTGGAGCTGTGTGTGCCCAAGGAGGATCCCCTGGAAGCAAATGTTTCCTTGGATAAACAGCCAGCAGGTCTTGCAGGATGTTTCTAACTCTTTTTTTTTTCCGTGGGTGGGATTCTGGAGAGTCCTAATCTGTTCTGTGCTTAGCTTGACCTAAAACCAGTCTTAAATCTATTTAAAATCTTAACTACTCCCTTTGGACTTTGAAAATCAAGTGTCAATTCTAGGCTGTTCTGTTCCAGTATAATTTCTGAACATGAATTCTGAAACCTCCCTCATTTCAGATGAAAACTCCTTGTGTTCTGCTATTTTTCCATGCAGTCCTGTCAGGATTTGACACCCCCAATCATAAATGTGTACAATTACATCGTGTATGCTCAGAAAATGGGGATGGGCTCAATCATAGATGTTTGTTAATCTGTAGGATTGTATCATTCTTTACTTAATCTTCACCTTTGCACAGGTCATCTCTAAGAGCTCCTGATTTACTGGAGGAGATGATTTCTGTGGCCAGACCCATTGTCCAGGCCCTGTGTGCTCCCATTTCTGTAGCAGCACGAAGGGGATTTAAAGGACATTTTTGTGTTTCCATGGCAAAAGGGAATCCCCTGCTAGGATAAAGCTGGAAAATCTTGTGCCACCTGATCCTTCTTCCTTTCTCCCCCACGTCAGGGATGTTCTGGGACACATCCAGGGCAGGAGGGGACATGGCCACAACCAAAGTGTTCTCAGAGAGCCCTGAGCCAGGAAAACAATCCTTGGGGGTGATCCCAGCTGGCACCAAGGAGTGACCATTTGGCTGCTCTGAGTTCCAACAGGGGTGGTTCAGCCCCAGGCTCAGGCATGAAAGGAGGTGGACAGGTGGCTTCCAGCCATGTTTGCCTTCCTCCTATTCCTCCTCCTCCTTCTCCTCCCCACACCTTATACTGGAAAATGCAAGATATTACAATGACTTTACCTGAGGAGAACACGAAGCTTAAGGAGGTTTTGGAGCTCTCCTTTGTTACAGCAGGGGAGGGGATGGACACCTTCCTTCATCCCCCCGTAGATCCAAACTCTTCATTTTGCAGGCAGCAGCAGAAATGGGGCTGAGATGATGAAATCACACCCAAAAACTACTGAATCCCCTCTGGATGCAAACAGCAACTCATTAAACCAGTATTTGGTCAATCTCATCATTTCCAGCACAAAAGTGGCCCTGCTAAAAGCTTTTTGTGTTCTTCCCTGCTCTCCCAGCCCCTCCTTGGGCAGGCTGGAGCCATTCCCAGGGGCTCCAGGGGAGCTCCTGTCCTTCCCAGAGCAGCTCCTGGGCACTGGAGCCAGCCTGGCATGCTGGGGCTTTGTTTAGAGGGTGTGAAATGGATCACACAAGTAATTACTGGGTTTTATCTCCATCTGAAATGAAAGCAATGTCATTTGCTCGTGTTTGAATTGTGGGCACTGACCAGGTGGGATCTGCCCCACGCCTGGTAGGGTTTGTGTGGGTCCCTGGGAGGGGGAATGGATCCATCCCCTGCTGCTGGCTGCTTAGCTTTGCCAGGCTGCTCTGTTGATGTTTGAGCTGCTGTTAAATCCTCAGCCCATTCCCTGCATTTTGCTCTGGGACTCACTTCAGTCACAGGGATGTTTTGGCTTTCCCTTTTCTATGGTGCCCCTTTAGTCCCCTTGCCTCCTGCAGCTCTGTTTGTGCTCAGCAAAGCTTCAGGTGTGGATTTTGAGGTCAGATGTAATAGCAGGGTCTGGATTAAGAGCAAACACTTCACTTGGAGCCAGTGAAAAGCCCTCAGATATCCAAGATTTTCACTCCCCGGTTCCCTCGTGCAGCTTTGTCACTTCTTTCTGAGGGCAAAGTTTTAATTGAGAGGGTAAAACCCAGCTCAGACAAGATCTAGGACATGTTGACACAGATTTTTTGATAATATTTATCAAAATTAATGGAACACTCCCACAATGTGAATAGTTTCTAATTATTATTTGGTTCATTGAAAAGGTTGGCACACACTGGAAAAGGAGAAATGGACAGCAAAGTTCCTGCTGTCTCACAGAAGTGATGATAAACAATAAGTTATTGAAGAAAATTAAGTATTATAATTGGGGAACATTCCCCTATTACTAAGTAAAGCCAGCCATTAGCATCCAATTTGCATTTTAGACCGTGCAGCAGGAAATATTTAAGTTGACAAATAGGATATTTAATACAGCAACAGATACTTGGCAGTTAGACATTAACAACTGTTACTGGGGTGATTTATTCCCCATTATCCAAAGGGCATTACTCTGTGCATATGATTCTGAAATTAACTCCAGTTTTCCAAGAGGCCTTGGCTGCCTGACCCCTTAATATCCTTATAATGAGTCCATTTACCATTCCAGGGCTGAGGCAAGTTGTTCACTGGGAGATTTGTTTTAAGGGGTCCTCTGTAGGGCAGCTCTTGGTGTGTGGGAACATTTCTCACTGGCAGGGTAGGCACAGGGATTTTTAAAGTGGGAAAAGCTCCTGGGAAAACCAAGCTCTGGTTATTGGGGTGGAGGAGCCTTGCAGAAGCAACCCATGGTGCTTCCCTCAGCCTCCCTGAAGGATTATTTCTGAAGTTACAGAAGAGTTCTGGCTGTTCCTGTTTGGAAGTGGTTTGTGGAATCACAGAATCCCAGAATGGATTGGCTGGGAAGGGACCTTAAAGCCCACCCCGTGCCACCCCTGCCATGGCAGGGACACCTGCCACCATCCCAGGCTGCTCCCAGCCCCATCCAGCCTGGCCTGGGACATTCCAGGGATCCAGGGGCAGCCCCAGCTGCTCTGGGCACCCTGGGCCAGGGCCTGCCCACCCTCCCAGCCAGGAATTCCTTCCTAACATCTTCATCACTGCCAACCCTGCTCCAGCACCAGGGAGCAAAAAGCAGGAATGCCAACAAACAAAAAAAGGCTGAGATGTTCCTTCACAACTGCTGAATTTTACTCTTCTTTATGTTCTTTTTGATTTATTTGAATGCCCCTCTTTGTTTTTGATTAGGTGTGGGCAACAGACCTTGACCTTTGCTACAGTGACCAGCTGGCCCTGAGTCAGCTCCTGGTGTACCTGACAGATGGAAATCTGGATCGTGGCTCCAGCATCCTGCAAGCACCTCTGGGAGCAAAGGAGAGTAAAAGCCAACGGGTTCAGCACCAGGGGCCAAAACCTGTAAGCAGTGATGTGCTCCCAAATAGAACCATTCATGGCACTCCCAGGTCATGCTCTGTTCCAGAGGAGCTGAATCTGCTCCCTTCAGATTTTAAACTGCTGCTCTTGGATTTTACCAGGTTCATGAAGTCATGGGCTAACAGCACAGTAGGAGTTACAGTGGAACAATCCCATCCCTGGAAGT
The DNA here is from genome assembly GCF_027477595.1 of Haemorhous mexicanus. Taxonomy (NCBI): domain Eukaryota; kingdom Metazoa; phylum Chordata; class Aves; order Passeriformes; family Fringillidae; genus Haemorhous; species Haemorhous mexicanus. The sequence continues at coordinate 21,099,759 of NC_082353.1, forward strand.
GCCCAAGGCCAGGCTGGACAGGGCTTGGAGCACCCTGGGGTGTCCCAGGTGTCCCTGCCCATGGTAGGGGGTGGAATGGGATCAGCCTAAGGGTCCCTTCCCCCCCAGGTATTCTGGGGTTCTATAAAATGGGAAGAAAGGTCTTTAGAAAAGTCAGCATAACAAGTGTCTGTGTACATACACGTATGGAGAGAAAACAAAAGCTGTTTGCCATATTTTGACAGAAGATTCACAGCTCTCTTTTTGCCATCCATAGAGAAGGGAATGTATCAGCATTCCAAAAATGTCATGGAGCTGTAATTTAGAGGTTAACGAGCTCTTGATCCATTGTTCTCGTCAAGCAACCACTTTTAGTTGGGGAGAAGTAAATTAGATCTGATTAGTCCCAGTAGTCCAAGTTTTAGAAATGAAAAGTAATCAAGTAGCAACTTTTTTTAATTAAAATTCTGTCAGAATTAACATAAATTGTTATTATTATATGCTTTATTTTTAATTCTTTCCCTATTTCTGAGATTTTTATCTCCTGAAGAGTTAACTACAAGACTGCAGTCTCCCAGGAAAAGAGAAAAAGAAACAAACCAAGAGACAAATGTTTTTACTGCACATGATCTGTAATGAATGATTAAGTAAAACACTTTGTGTAAAATTATGATGTTAATAATGATTCTGTCCCTTTTAATTTATTAGATATTCTCCATGCTGGTAGGGTTGATTTTGATAAAACGGAGCAGCCCCGCAGTTTGTGCGAGGATTTTATTTTTAGAACTCCTTCTTTGAAAGAACAAATTTCCTAGATACTGCTGCTCCTGTAATTATGTACAAAACCAATCACTCATTATAGTTAGGATACATTATCTTCTAGACAGATGAGGCTAAATAAGCAACACATTAATAATTCATCCTGCAGTTCATTATGCATGTGTATGCATGCTTTGTAGCTGAAATAAGCACCTCATCAACCTGATGCCAACCCTTAAACAATAGTTCTGTGTTATTGCAGCCACATTCAAGTTTACGCTTGTTAAACTGCTGCTTGGATTATTTTATCAAGCATTCATTTATTTGTGGTCCCCTACTGCAGAGAAACAGATTTTGGAAGCTCCTTTTTTAAGTTAATGACTTGAGCAATGGGTGTTATTAATTCTCAGAATATTATAAACATGATTAATTTTCGGGCAGAGATGTATTAGATCAGGATTTCAGCTATGTCAACTTAAATGAGTCAATGTCAAAACAAATATCATTTTAGGGAAAATACTGTAAATTACAGGCTTTGATGTGCAGTGTCCCTGCTCCCAGGGACATTAAAAATACCACCAGGAAAGCCCTGGTTCAGAACAGCTCTGCTCAGAGCTCCTCAGAGCAACACCTCTGTTCTTCTGGCACTGCTGAGAGTTTAAACTTGCTGCACCAACCTGTATCCAAGGGGGAGAGAGGGCAGGGCCAGGGAGGAAATTGGGAATAAATTCCTCCCTGGTGGTGGGCAGGCCCTGGCACAGGTGCCCAGAGCAGCTGTGGCTGCCCCTGGATCCCTGGAATGTCCAAGGCCAGCTTGGATTCAGTGCCCTCACAGAGCTCAGTGAACACTGAAGCTGTGAAAACACCAAAATGTGGTTCCTGGAGCAATTCTTTGGATCTGAGCTATCAAACAGGGGTTTATGGAAATGTCTGTGTCCAGCAGAGCCTGAGAGGAACAGGAGTTCCTCCAAATGGAGCCTTACTCTCTGCTGAGTTCCCTGGCAAAAAGCCATTTATGGAATCCCAGGATCCCAGGGTGCTTTGGGTTGGAAGGGAACTTTAAGTCGATGCCATTCCACCCCTGCCATGGGCAGGGACACCTCCCACCATCCCAGGGTGCTCCAAGCCCCATCCAACCTGGCCTTGGACATTCCAGGGATCCAGGGGCAGCCAGAGCTGCTCTGGGAATTCCAGGGTCTCCCACCCTCACAAGGAACACTTTCTCCCCAATGTCCCACCTAACCCCACCCAATCAGTTTGAAGCCATTTCTTGTCCTGTCTCTCCATCCCCTGTGAAAGGTCAGTCAGTAATTCAGCATTTAGCTGTTGGGCTCTGATATAAATGGTGTGAAAGTGAGGAATCCTGGGTGAAAGGTCAGTAATTCAGGTGTTGGGCTCTGATATAAATGGTGTGAAAGTGAGGAATCCTGGGTGAAAGGTCAGTAATTCAGGTGTTGGACTCTGATATAAATGGTGTGAAAGTGAGGAATCCTGGGTGAAAGGTCAGTAATTCAGCTGTTGGGCTCTGCTAGGAGCTGGTGTGACAATGAGCAATCCCGGGTTGTTCCCTGCAGCCTGCCCCCAGCAGCCCCCGGTGTGCCGTGGCCAGCAGCCAGCTGAGGCACTCCAGCCTCTCAGGGATCTCCTACAACCTTCTCCTCCACACGTGCAAAGCTCATGGGATCGGATTTGACCTCCAGGTATGAACAGGAAAAATGAGAAAAATGTGATATTGGTTCTGCAGAATTTTTGTTTGTAAATTCTTTTATGATAAAACCACTTCTAGCAATGTAAGTCATGCAATTGTTAGGCTTGGAAAAGACTTCAAACATCATCCAACCATCAACCCACCACCCTCATGTTCACCACTAAGCCATGTCCTCACGTGCCACATACACCTATTTTTCTTTCAATTTAAATGTGTGTAAGACTTTTGGGGGTTAACCTGCTTCTTGATAAAGATGACTGTGTAAGGAGATCAGTTTTAAGATACTTTTGACCATCTCTTACTGCTTTGAAACCCAAAGGTTTGCTGTGGAATAGACTCTGCTGTATTCATTGTATTCTCTACAATAAGTTAGAGCAATAATCTATTTAAATTGAGCAAGAATTCCTTACACACAATTCCAAACCAGCCCTCCTTAGTTTGGGTCTGTACTTACTGTAACAGATTTATTACAATTCCCACTATTTTAGGATAAATAAAGCAATTTTGTCCTAATTAACAGGAAAAGCAAGGAACAGTTTTTGTGTTGTATGAAGACCAGAAGCGACACAGCCTGGGAATGATGTAAGTGTGGGCTGTCCCTAACCCAGGGTGACAAAGACCTGGGGACACCCTGGGACACAGATTGGGAATGATGCAAGTGTGACTGTCCCCAACCCAGGGTCACAAAGAGCTGGGGACTCCCTGGGTGTGCAGGGAGTGACAAAGGCCAGGGAGGGAATGAACAGCCTGAACACCTGGCTGTCACCTCCTGCTCACAGAAGGGCCCTGACTTCTCCCAGGACTGGCCTTTGGGGGAGTTTGGGGGTGGATTTCAGCCATAAAAGAAGGCCAGGGCTGTGCTGAGCCCAGGGGCTGGTGGCACTGCAGGCTCAGGAGCTGCTGGAATTGGCATTCCCTTCAGGAGCAATCTCTCCCATGGATTAGCACAGCCTTGCTCTTAGAGGCAACATTATTAAAAGCCTGACTTCCAGGAGGCAAAGGAGGGTGAAGTTAAATGCCTTTTTACATTGTTCTTGCCCAAGTTTCCTGCCCAAATAGGATGTAATGAGTGAGGAGCTGAAGCGTTGTGCTCTCAGCCTGTTCTGTATTCCTTTGGTGCTGCAGCTATTTCATTAATGACCTGGATAACAAAACAGCTTCTTCAAGTGCTGGATGTGCCTGCAAGTGGTCTGGAGGGCAGGAACAGAATTCAAAATGATCTCCACAAATTGAAGGACAATGTGAGAAATAGAATGAGGTTTGGTTGGAACCAGGTGGAAGAAATTACATTTAGAGAGCAGTAATGAATATGAGGAACAAGGAGGTTTTGGGAGCAGGATCTGTGAATTAAACAATGTCATGATCCTGTGGAAAAAGATAAGCAGTATATCCTGGGAGATGCTGGAAGAAATCCTGCTGTTCTGTGAGAGGGAGGCAATGAAAATGTTTAGAGTTCTGGAGAGCACAACTGACATGGAAAGACTAAAAAGGAGAGGGAGGGCAGAAATGGGATCTGCTAAAGATTTCCCAGCACAGAAAAAGCCTCTGCAGGAAGGGAAAATCTGATTTTTTGGTAGTAGGACAAGAAGAAATAAACTCAGCTTGCAACAAAGAGGATTCCTGTTGCTTGCCATCACATTTTCAGTGCAACTTCATAGCCTTAATTGAGAAATCTTTTCAAGATTGTGGGAGTTGGAGCTTATAAAGTAACTGAAATACCTGAAACATCTCTGAGAATTACCCATTTCATTCCATCAGAGGTCTGTGGTCGGTTCCAGCAAATGAGGCACGTTACTCCTCAGTGTAATTCCCTGTTGCACAAGGTGTGGGGAGTCTGTGTGGACCACTGGGAAACCAAAGCCTCCAAAGCTGCAACAGTCCAAGGAATGTCGATCCTGCCAAAACGTGTTTCCCAAATTGGAGGCTGAAGCAAGTTTTTCCCAAGTGATGTGGGTGTCTCAAGTGTTCTGCTGCCTCAGTCCTTCCTCAGCAGTCACCTTTTACTTGGAGTAGCTGAAACCTCTCCATTTACTTCTGCTAAGTTGATTAATAAAAATTATTTATTACACAAATCCTTTCTGTTGACAAGTTAAAATGGAGCCTCATCTTTCATATCTCCCTGAAGATTTTCACCTTGTGAGATTGAAAATCCTCATTAAATTCCAGCACCAGGCAGGCACAAATGAGAGGGCGATTGTTTTTAAGCATGTGAAGGGAATCATTGGTAAACTCATTTGTTTGGATATCATTAACAGAACAATCGGAGAGGATCTCCAGGGGGTCCTCCTGACCTTTGCTCGCAATCTCTTCATCATCCATCAAGAAATATCAGCACCTAATATGCAAGGCGAGACCAATTTTAAGGTGAGGTGTTAATTAACTAACGATCCTGGTTAATTTCTGTACAAGGCCTGCAAATACCTCATGCTGGATCATAAACAAGTGCTAAACCATTCCTTTTTTATCACTGGCTGTGTGTGGTTTACAGTGTCTGGGTCAGTGTAGTGGGTCTCCCACGGAACCCGTTAGTTAAATTTAAGTTTGAAACTTTTTCTTTGAAAAGAGACATCCTTGAGCGTGAAATTATTTGTAATCTAATGCTCCTGAGTGTCCTTTGGAAGAGCAAAGGAGCTGTTGGCACTGCCTCACACAGTTCTGTCACAATTGCCTGCTTTATTTTAAAGGGACGCCATCAAGGTAAGAATCTTAAATTAGAAACAAATCTCTCAGTTGGTAATAACTGCTTGGATTATTAACACTCATTTCTTTTAAGCAGGCAGCCACTAATCCATTCCTTCCCACCCTCAGCCCGCCATCCCTTTCCCAAGTGGATTTTGCTCCCAGATTTCTCTGCTGTTTGAATGTGCCCATCCCTGGATGCTCCAGAGGGGGAGGACAAAGCACAGGGGCTCACCCTGGGGAGGTTCCCCCACCTTGCAGCCAGAGCCAGCAAGGAATCATCAACCCAACCCCGTGCCCTGGAACAAGCCCTCCTCACAGAGCTGCTTTTGATTCCACAGAATTGCTCAGCTGCCCACAGGGAGCTTCTTTTGCTGAGCTGCATCACCTTTAACTTTATCAAAACTTTCCAAGGTCCTGTGTGTGTTTTGTGAAAGCTGAAGGGGAACGCTGTGTTAGATTTCTATCTTCAGTCATGTCACATAATTTATAGCAGATTCTTTCCACCCTGACTGGATTTTCCAGTAGAGTGTGAAATGACAGATTTTGGGGAAGACATAATTAAATTTCAACATGTTACAGAATAAACAACAACAACAAAAAAATCCCATTTTCAGTATGAGGGAATGAAAAGCAACCACTGAGGAAAAATAAAAGAGAGAACTTTTCTCCATTGTGCATGAACATATGTGAAATAAAACACCTGTTAGTTAATTAGGAGTACAAATTGTATTTTTATTTACCTGGGATTTGTACATATTTACTAATAATTCCTCCCAGTGTCTCCAAAGTAATATTAAATTTAATTGGTGCATCCTGTCCCGTGTAACCCTGTTACCTCTTCAAGGCAGGCACTGCCAGCTGTGCACCCTGGCTGCTGGATTCCATTATAATGCCCATTAAATAACTTGTATTCCTGGAATCTGTTACAGATGGCAATTCGAGATATTGAAGCAATTCTAGGAGTTACAGCAGAGAACAAACTGAGATTGGAAGAAGAGCAACCTTGGGAAGCAGATGCTCTGAAAGAATAGTTAACAGAAAATGTTCAAGTGCCTCATTCCTTATGCTTCTGGAAATGCTTCCTCATCTGTAAGAACAGGTTTGGTTTTCCTTCTGAGCTGGTGTGTGAAGTAACATGAACTGAGACAGAAAATCTCTGTGGCACTGGGAACATCCCACCTTTCTGGCTGGAAAGCACAGGATCATCCTAATGCTTCTCATGTCCCTGTGGTCATTCCTGGAGTTCAGCATGTGGCTTAAAAATCTTATTGATGGGGTTGTGCTGCCTTTGTCACTGACTCCGAGCAGGAGCAGCAGATCCACTGAAAAGAGCCCTGGGAACTCAAATTCCCTTTCCAACAGGCTGAAATACTGAAAGGAAAGGAGTCCAGAGGCCACCAGGATGAGCAGAGGGATGGAGCAGCTCTGCTGGCAGGAAAGGCTGGCACAGCTGGGATTGTTCAGAGTGTTCACCTGGACAGGAGAAGCTTTGGGGTGAGCTCACTGTGCCCCTGAAGGGGCTACAGGAAAGACAGACAGAGCACTCAGGGGGACCTGGGGTGCCAGGACAAGGAGGAATGGCTTCAAACTGAAGGAGATTGGGTTAGCTGAGATGTTAGGAAGGAATCCTTCCCTGGGAGCGTGGGCAGGCCCTGGCACAGGGTGCCCAGAGCAGCTGGGGCTGCCCCTGGATCCCTGGGAGTGTCCAAGGCCAGGCTGGATGGGGCTTGGAGCAGCCTGGGATGCTGGAAGGTGTACCTGCCCATGGCAGGGGGGTTGGATCTGGATGATTTTTAAGGTCCCTTCCAACCCAAACTATTCCATGGTTCTTTTGCCTATAAATGCCTTAATTTAAACCCCACTTCATCAGCCACCAGCCACCCACATTCCTCTGCAGAGCCATCTCTATTGTTATGCTGCTTTTTCTGTCATCTAAAGAGTTTTGCAGCAGTTCTTTCGTGGTCATTTTCAAATTATCAAAAAGAACATTAATAGCACTAATTCATCAATAGAATTCTACTTGCACTGTGATTCCCAGAATTCCACAACTTTTGCAGGTCTGTCCATCTGTATTTTGGACACTGGTGAGCCTTTTGGCCACAACTGCTGTGCACTGTTGTTAAAGGACAACTTTATATTTGTAACATTATCTGTATCAATCACATCTTTAATATCCCAACAGACACATTCCACATTTTACTAGGGAAGATCAGATGTCACTGCATGGAGACTGTTATCCTAGGAATGGCAAGTATCCTTGGGATTACTTCCCAAGAAGTTCAGGCAAAACCAGTTTTAACACAAATACTAAACAAGACCAAACAGTTGCACGAGATCAGCACCCAGTTGTCCTGATAGCAAATCTTTGATCCCTCAGCATGAGACATTATTTTCTGTGGAGTTTTTTCCTCTTCTACTTTATCACAGAACTAATTCACGGCAGATGAAAACATTTGCATAAATGCTGGTTACTGCTCCAAATAAAAATCCACAGGAGAATTTCAATTCCTGGTTTTATTGTTGTTTTACATCAGTGTGGGGCTGGGCTTGGATAGCCCAGAGACTTTGCCAAGGTGGAATTCAGCTGCACTTGAGCTGGTTTCCAAAGGGTTAAGGAAAAGGAAGCCTTGATCCAAGCCAGAACAACATAAGGTCTGAGAGGCTCATTAGTTCACTGGCACTTGATAGGCTGCAGTGTCCTAGGAGGAAATGAAACCTGCACTTCCTCCTGCCTTTGTTCTGCCCTGACAAAAGAAAACTGTACCTGTTTTTGCAGGAAACAAGTGACCTGAAAGTTCCCGTGGTGAGAGAGATTTCACAGCGTGTGCAAAGTGTGAAATGTATTTTGAGAGGGGGTAAAAAGTTTTTAATTACTACTAACACTTCTGAGCCTTGAGCTGATGGAAGGATTGAAAACTGCTCTGCAGTCTCTCACATTCAGCTCCCATGCTGCTGGTGCCAAAAATGTGGTTTTTTTAGCAATGCTGCAGATGTAAAATTAAATTATAATATTGTTTAAAAGTCAGGAATATAATTCTGTTCACACTACTGGATTATTTATTCCCACTCATTTAAAGAGTAATAGAGTTGTTGAACTGTAGATTGAATTTCAGAACGTGAGCTGGATGGGAAGAAAAACAGAACAAGTGTGAAGCAAAAGATTAAAGGTGGCCCAAGTGTGGCTTCTCATCAGAAACTGCCCCAAAAAAATGCCAGATTTGGGCAAAAGCTGGAGCTGGCTCCTCAGCTGCAGGGAGTGGAGGAATGCTCATAGAAGCAGGTGAGGGCCAGCAGGTTTGGCAGCAACTGCAGAGGATGCAGACAGTTAAAATAAGGATTTGTGCTCCCCAGGAGTCAGAGCTGGAAATGGAGATGTTTGTTTAACTGGCAGCACTTGGTGGATTTTGTTTCAGCCAGAATTCAGTGTAGCACAGACCAGGTCATTCTCCTGAAAGAGCTACCTGGAGTTGATGAGACTGGAAACTGGGTCTCCTGTTTTAGGTGGTTGGGTTTAAAGCTCTGGATAAAAGAAATAAAAAAAGCTTGTAGCCCACATTTCCACATTTAGAATGACATCTCTTGAGCACAGAGCAAAAAAAAAGCAGTTTATCAACAGAACCACTTCCAGATATCTTCTGAAATGAAATGTTCCCCCTCCCTCTTTCCTGGAAGATCTCCAGTACCTCAAGATAGGAGAATTCACCGCCTTCTCTCTAGGTTAAGGTAACAAACCCCTGGATTTTTGAGGCTATCCTTAAAAATTCATATCAAATCCATTTAACAACGGGATCCTGTAGCTGTGAGGCACCCCCTGTTACATTGTACAGATCCTCTGTATTTCATTTTAGACTGCAGATTTTGTTATATTGATGAAGAGCAAAAGATTAAGAACTACAATCATTGACAATCTTCATTAATGTAATTAATGAAACACAACAGCATTGTATCTGTCACTCTTAAAGTTCAATACTTTATTTCAACCCTTCAGCACAGTACCACATTCCGACTTTCCGATCCTCAGCCACTATTAAAGAAAGATATTAAAGCTAAACTATATGCTCTATTAATTACAGGGAGGTGAACTTGAAGGGGAAATTTGTTGCTGGTGATGATTAATAATTACTTGTTCTACACACATGTAGTACAGTAAATAATCAGGGTATATTGTTGGGTAGTAACAGATTAATTAGCATGTTCATACTGGACAGCTCCACGGTTTAAGATTGCTGAGTTTGAGATATTGCTTGCAATTATTGAAAGAAAAAAATCTGTTTCACTTTCTGTTTTCTGGACTTTTCCCCCCCCTCTCAAATGGAATGTTAAATGGTTCAAAACCTTAGCTTTCACTTAGAAAAAGGGAATACAGGCTGTGATTTTAAAATATTCCTTTGAAGGGGTCTGACACTTGAAAGGAAGGTTTTTAGGGAGGTCTGCCAGGTAAACAGGTAAATGCAGTGCAGCTGGATACACTCCTGAGCCTGGCTGGTGCTGCTGGTGTCCACAAAACCTTTCTAAAAACACCACTGTCCATTTTTTGGTGGTGCTCCCACTCCTCGCTCGGTGCAGGGCTCAGGCTGACCCATGTCTGTCACCGAATCCCAGGATCGCTGAGGCTGGAAAAGCCCTCCAAGGTCACCCAGTCCCAGCTGTGCCCATGCCCACCTTGTCCCCAGCCCAGAGCCCTGAGTGCCACCTCCAGAAATTCCTGGGACACCTCCAGGGATGGGCACTCCAAACCTCCCTGGGCAGCCCTTTCCAAGGCCTGAGCACCCTTTCCATGGGGAAATTCCTGCTGCTGTCCAACCTGAGCCTCCCCTGGGGCAGCTCAGACTATGTCCTCCTCCTGTCCCAGTTCCCTGGAGCACAGCCCGACCCCCTGGCTCTCCCCTCCTGTTAGGAGCTGTGCAGAGCCACAAGGTCCCCCCTGAGCCTCCTTTTCTCCAGGCTGAGCCCTTTCCCAGCTCCCCCAGCCTCTCCTGGGGCTCCAGCCCTTCCCAGCTCCGTTCCCCTCCCTGGGCACGCTCCAGCCCCTCAGGGTCCTTCCGGAATCGAGGGGTCCAGACCGGGGGGTGGGATTCCCGCTCCATTCTCGGGCCACTGTCCCGCTCTGTTCCCGGGGCCATTCTCTCTCCATTCCCGGGCCGCTGTCCCGCTCCGTTCCCGAGGCCATTCCCGCTCCGTCCCCGCTCGGTTCCCGCCCCCGGGCGGCGCAGGCGCGCTGCGGGCGCAGGCGCGGAGCCCCGCGGGATGCGGGCGCTGCTGCGGCGGCTGCACGGCGCGGCCGTGGCGCTGCTGCTGTGGCGGGGCCGGGCTCCGTCGCCGTCCCGGCCCGCCGCCTCCGAGGTGCTGAGCCAGCACCTGCGGCAGCGCCGCCTGCCCCACTGGACCTCGTTCTGCGTCAAGTACAGCGCGGTGCACAACGACCAGTTCGGCCTCTCGCACTTCAACTGGCCCGTGGACGGCGCCAACTACCTGGTGCTGCGCACCGGCTGCTTCCCCTTCATCAAGTACCACTGCTCCCGCGCCGCGCCGCAGGACCTGGCGCTGCAGGACGCCTTCTTCACCGCCCTCAAGGTGCTCAACGCCGGTGAGTCCGGCCCGGGGCGGCGCCCTGAGGGGGCAGCGCTGAGGGGGCGGCCTGAGGGGCGGCCTGAGGGGGACGGGACCGCGGCTCGGACCGGGCAGCTCCGCTCCCTCTCCGTCTCCTTTTCCTACTCTTTCCTTCTCTCTCTGTCTTTCCCCTGTCCCTCACCTTCTCCTCTCTTTCCTCTGTCCCTCACCTTCTCTCCTGTCCCCTCTTTTTCTCCTTTCCCTTCCCCTCCGTCTCTTTCCCCCTCGCCCTTTCTCCTTACTCCTCTGCTCTCTTTCCCGCTCTCCCTCCCAGGAATTCCCGAGCTGTGGGCTCAGGCCGGCCAGAGCCGTAACTCGGCCCTGTCGGGGGGGTTTGGCCGAGCTGGTGTTGCTCTGACCCCTGGGACAGCCACAGATCGCACTGTCGGGATTTAAGCCGCTCTCGCCTTTGGCAGGGAGGTTTTCCAGCTGGAAATCCGCGTGCCGGGGAGGAACTTCTGTCCTCTGAGCAGTTCTGAGGCGAAACTCTTTCAGGCAGTGTCTGGTGCAGGAATGGTCAGGCTGCTTGGATCCTAATGTGCTGCTGGAATAGAAATCCTTGTAATAAAAAGGCTTTATCAGCACCTTATTAATATAAAAGTAGATGTAGTCAAGTTTTGAAGTATATTATTCCAGAATTTTGGCTGCAGATTCAATGCTTATTTGAATGCCAGCATTGACAGTGCCAGTGCCATAACATTTCATGCATTCTTTATTTTCGTGTTTAATTTCTTAAAATTTCCCTTTTTTTGCGAGTTTTCAGTGACTTTTTCCAAACATGTCTGCTGCTCTTAATTTTCTGACCTTTCCAGGCTGATGTACTGAGAAAATACAATCACAAGGATTGGTTTCTTAATAGCACCTTTAAATCTGATTTTCTTTTTCCCTCCACCCAGTCACACCTTTGTTTTTCTCACAACTACCCCTCATGTTTCATATTTAAATGATTGGAAAACATGATTAAAAAGGCAATTTATTTCCCTCAGAATCCTGCTTAAGCACTTAGCTTCAAGCATGTTAAATTTGGTGTTTCTGAACTCAGGGCCTAAAGCCAGCTCTGTTTTTTCCTCTATAACAAACAGAATATTGTCTGTAATAGATGGATAAATTGCAGTGCTAAAACATGTCACTTTAAATATATATATATATATATATATATATATTTATAAAAACCTTTTTGCCCATTGCAGTTCTGTTGGAGCTGGTAGTTTTGACTGCTGATTTTCCCCAGAGCAGCTTCATGTTGATCTATGGATTCACTGCCTATTTTTTTAATTTCTGCTCTGACATAGACTCCAATAACTTAAGTGGATATTCTGGGAGTTTGGGTTTAGTATTTGAATATATATATATTTTTTTAATCACTAGAAATCGTGTGTACATGGCAATGTTTCACTTCTTTCATGTTGTTCTCCTCCTGTTTTCTTTTCCTAATAATTCCTGCATATTGCTGCTTCCTGCCCTGTGTCAACAGGAAAGGTGTTGAGCACTGATTGCTGCATTTAAATAAAGACAAAATATTTCTAAGGCAGCTTTTCCAGGGGTACTTTCCCTCTCAGTTCATTTAGGAGTCACCATTCCTGGCTCTGAATTTGCAGTTTGGATTTCACCCTGTGTGTGTGTAACGTGTTTTTATCTCTCCTCAGGCATCCCAACTTTACTGTATGGAGTTGGCTCCTGGTTCTTTGCCCGTGTCACAGAGACTGTTCACACCAGCCATGGCCCAGTCACTATTTATTTTCTGAATAAAGAAGATGAAGGAGCCATGTACTGAACTGATTGGCTGTCCTCTGGTGGGTTCTGTGCTACAAGTATCTGCTGCCTTTGACTAAAGAAAACTAAACAATTTGGTTTCTATACTGTGTTCTCATACTCAGTGTGCTCTTTCAGGAAGCTGCCTGGACTTTTGGTCATGAGAGATTTATTTTTGCAGAGATGTGAAGCTGAAGAATTAGAATTTCTGAGGGTATGTCTGGAGATCAGGGACTGGTGCTGCTGGACAAACTTGTGATCATTTAAAGAGATGCATTTATCAACTTAGAGAACTGAATTGTAGCCTGTGGGCAGGCAAGGAAACTGTGAATGCACTGACATTTCCAGAATGTCCCTGAAAAGATAAAGCTGCTCAGGTGTAGATCCTGTCTAGGTATTTCACAATGAATTCATTGTCACAGGTGTAAGTGTATCTGAATAAATCCTTGGCACTGAGTGGTCACCATCACCTGGAAGAGCCTTTGGGGGGAAAAAAAGCATGCCCTTAAACAAGTGCAAGATGGCTGTAGTACATTTCTTGAAATTATATTTAAATAAAACATCCAAAATATGTTTGATGCTTGTATCTTTTGCAGTTCTTGAGCTCCAGGTGTGTGTTGTTATTTTTCTTTTGATTGCTTTATAGGTAAGTACAAAATCTAAATGATGTAGAAGATTTAGCCCCCGTGCCAATTCACAAATTGCTGTTGTTTTTAATTAATGGGGAGAATGAGAAGAATAATACAAGAATATCTCAACTTTTGGATGCAAAATGACTCATTTCTCCAGTTGCAACCAAGCACAGCTTTAGGCACAAACAATGACAAAACAACTTCATGAAACCTGGGCAAAAAAAAAAAAAAAAAGCTTTTTGGGAACTGTTTGGATGGTGAAAATCTGGAATGAATGGAAGCAGGGAGACCTGTGCAGGATCTACTGCTGGTGCTGGGATTCAGAGCCAGCAATTAATGCTGTCAGTTCTAAATCCCTCAGCTGCTGATGGAAGTTGGTCATTCCGGTTCTCATGAGTCAAAAAAGAAATGTGAAATGGGTAGGGGCTGCTTTGAAGGGCAATCACTTTTCCTCAATAAATGATTATCAATCCATGACTACAGTATAATGTCACTTAAATACTTTTTAACTTCATTCCAGATAACAGAAGTGTTTCCCACTTAATGAAGCAACACACGTGGCTTTTCTAAAAGCAGCACCAAACACTTTAATCAGAGAAGTGCTTGCACTGTTAAATTTTGGAGAATATTCTTGCCACAAGTTAAATGCCTCAAAGAAGCAGAGATGGCATTGCAAGGCCCCTCGTTAATAAGAAAAATTGCAGTTAGCATTTTCCTGGAGCTGATTTTCACTGCAGCCCATAAGTTTAAAGTCAAATACTGCTCATTCACTGCCACAGAGCTCATCAATACCTGGCTGTAGAGGTTTAGGCTCAACCCAAGGTTGATAAAATGGTTTTTAATTACCAGACCATAAATACAGCTCTTCCTTGGAGCTGCAGCTCCTCTCCCTGCAGCTCGTTTGATTTCTGGTAATGGGCACTGCTGACTTTGCTCACCTGTTTTCCAATAAGGGCAGCAGCACCCCCTGGCCCTGCAGTGATGGGCAGGGCTCCTTGGAGAGCATCTCTGACAAACTGCCCTATTGATTGCTGCAATTCCGGGCTGCTTGCAGCATTAAATAGAGCCCTGATCTCTTGTTCAATGATCTCACTGTGTAACAATTAAGCAAATGTAATATTTTCTTGTATTACATGAAAATCAATGGACCTCTTGCTCTAGGAAGTTGATGGTGCTAAAGGATGAACTGGGAGATGTCTGAGGGCAGAGTGCAAATATGGGATGGCTCATTCCCTTCACGAGGGCTTGGGTGGGAGCTCTTGCACTTCTTCAGAGGGAAAATGAGCCCTTTGTAAGGGATAATGTGAGTTATTAAATCATGATGAAATCATTTTCACGTGTGACTATAAACCCAGCAGCTTGTTTCAAAGGTAAAACGTTTCATCTGACTTTCACTCTTTTTTGCTATAAATACCAACTTCTTAGCCTCTATTTTTTATCACTCAGGTTTTGGACTGAGCGCAAGATATTGAAGGCCAGCAAGATTTGCACCACCCTGTCTCAAAAAATTCTGCAGCACTCAGGGATAATTGATCCACAAGTTGACCTTTTTGACTTCTGACAGATTTGATTTGCCCTGCCTCCCACTCAGAACAAAGTTTAGTTCCCCCTGCAAGCCTCGCCTTCATTTTCTCTCTGCTGATGTTTAAATGAGGGAGAGATGAGCTTTGTTTCCCCTCCCTTAACTACTCCAGAGAAACGAAACCCCGAGGATCAGGTGGCTCCTCCTTGTAGCACCTCTTTAAATAATAACGATCCTCGTGGGCACCTGAAGCTGGAGGAGCCGTGGTGTCACCCCTCAGCCGGGTCAGCGGGCTCGGGTGTCCCAGTTAAACTCTGCTGCTGTCACTTAATGGGAAATGCAGCTGCTTTGCTGAAAGATCAATGTCCAATAAAGGCTGCACAATCAAATCTTGTTGCAATGATTGAGGTGCTTAATTGCCTTTCAAAGATAAGGTGGTAATCAACACACGTTCAGCTGATCTTTTTTACCGCTTCAATTACACTCTAATGGCAGAGCCAAGGCAGGATCTTTAACTACTTATACTTATTAAATCTTACGTGGCTTCTGAAAAATTACTTAAGCCCTGCAATCGATAAAGCCCAGCTCTTAATTACTATATTTCACTTTTAGGCCTTTTTGTATGCTTGATAAATGTTTCACCTGAGACTCCACGGTGCTAATGAGTTACCCCAAGAAATGCCCTTTGCTGCTGCTGTCTCCAAATTGTGCTTAAACATCGGTGGGTTTGTTTGTTTTCCTGAAGTTTTGGGGCTGCTGATGCAAACGTGGTCCAGGCAGTTGGTTTTATTTAAATATTTTTAGATGTAGTATCACTCTTTTTATCACCAGTTGATGAACTGCTTGCAGGTGGACCCAGTTCAACACGAAATTCTTAACTTGTTTTCCCCACTTTAAATTAATTCTGGATTTAAAGATTGGATTGGGACTCCTAAATGTTTATGATTAGTACACTCATATTGTCTGAAAAATCAGTTTTTGTGCTCCTTGCCTGCTCCCCTCTCTTTCCCTGGAGCAATATCCAGAGCCTTTCTCCTGCTGACCCTCCATTGACTTGGGCAGAATTTAAATCTGTCCTCACCTTACCTTGCGTGTTGACCTAAATCTCCTCACGAACCATAATTATAGATCTGCCTGATGTATGTTATTATTATTGAATGAAATTTAGATTTTTTTAATAGTTGAATGCCCTTAGGCCTCTGGTTTAGAGCAACTTTTCCTGAAACAAAGGGGATTTTGCCTCATGTATTATTTACTGTGGCCATTTAATTTATATTGGCTTTTGCTGTAACCCCTCAATCATGTTCACTACAGAAAAGCGAGTTAATAATTCTGAGAGTTGTCTTCATTCCTTTCCCTATTTCTGGAAATAGAAGTCATGATTTAAATTTTGGGCTGTATTTTTCAGTTTCAATACTCCTAAGAACAAGTGGCAGCTTCAGCACTGCAGCCAGGGCATATAGAATAAAAAGTGTCACTAATATATTGCAAGTTTGCTTGAAAGATTTATTTCTAGAAAGGAGTAGGATGTTGGTTTTGCATTCAAGTCCTAAAAAGTCGAATGCAAACAACTTGGAGTGATTTTGAAAGTAATTGCATCACTTTAAGCACAGTTTATGAGCCCTGTTGTAGTTCATTATAAACCCAATTTATTTCTTGCAGTGATATTAATAATCCTAATAGAATTAAAAGTGGAAAACATGATTAAAAGCAATCCTTCAGACAAAAACTCTGATCAAGGGAAGTTTCAAGTTTCAAATGTAAATATCAGGTTAGAACACTGATTTTTGAGCAAGATTACGAAGTCAAACCTGGTTTTTTTCCTTAAAAGAAGAAATGCCATTAGATATGATTGTTGCATGCTCAGTGATTCATGGGCCTGCTTATGTACTTTGTGAGATATGAATTATTTAGGAAGAAAAATCACAATAATTGTGTTGTTACTCAAGAATTTATAGGTTGACAGAAAAACAATTATGCAGCCCCTGGAGCTGGTCTGAAGGGGTACAGGAGCATCATTAACCACACACAGCCCAACTGCTGGAGTTACCTGGTCACTGTGCATCACAGAATCTGCTTGTTTTCAAAAGTTACTCATCATTTAAAGCAAAACCAAAATATTTACTAATTTAGCCTACATCAAGTTCACTGTTGTTATGTTTTCCTTCAGTTCAAGGTGGGTTTGCTGTGAAAAAAGAGCTTTAAAAGATTTGCTTAGGCCAGTGAATTTCCCTGTGAACTGAAACTAGGATGAATTGATTTCCTGATATTTGGGTCCCAAACAGTCCTTTTGGATTCCAGAGAAGCTGCAGAGTGCCTGGGAGGGGCAGTGGGAGCTGGAAGTTGCAATGCCATTTTTAAGGAGTCTGAATTTATCCATGGTGCACCTGGTGAGCCTTTGCAGGAGATGCCTTTCAGGGAAGAATATCTTTAGAAAGCCTGGACACTGCTGACCTATTTTTCACCAGCCTGAGGGAATTCAGTTTGCTGCACTCACAGGCAATTGAAAGGGAAAAAAAAGTGAATTTCACCATGATATGTTATTTATCAACATAGAAAGTCAGATATTTATATCTTCCCAATAAGACAGGAAAACGTGTGTTCCTAAAACAACCATCAGGTGCCATTTTCTCCAGGAAACTGAGAATTTGTCCTTTGTTATTTATAATTGCAGCCTAGAAACTGGTGCAGGGAGGAAGCAGGGATGGTAAATTGAATTTGGTGAACCAAGAGCTGGCACAGAGATCCTGATTCCTCCAGGTGTGTTTTACACTCAGGGCCTGAATTACAGGTAAGGTGGCACAGCACTGGTGTTGGAACACAACAGTATTCTAAAATATTTTCATAGTTAAATGGGAATGATTTAGCCTGTTGCCTAATAAATACAAATTATTTCTAGGTCATACATGATGTACATATTATTTACATAATATATAATATTATTTTTATTATAACATTATGTATTTTATCACATTATTATAACATTATATTAGTATATTATTTTTATTATAACATTATATATTTTATTACAATATTATTTTATTATTTACATGATATAGTATTATATATGTATACTAATGCATATATTATTAGTTACATATTATTGTATACACATATATTATTATATACATATTATATATGTATAATAATGTATATATACACATATATATGTGTGTATATATGAAAATATATATGTGTATATACACATATACATATACATATGTATATATGTATGTATATGTATATTTTATATATATATAATTATTCCTAGGACAGAGCTGGAAAAATTCTAGTAATAATGAGATTATTGGAGATGCTGAGTAGGATCCAGAATGAAATCAGCATTTTCTGCCTCTATCCTTCCTGTGCCTCCTTTTATCCAAGGAGATGAGTGCAGGACTGGAGGAATTGGGACTCCTAATCTGGGTTTTAATTCACCGCTGGGCATTTTCACCCATCCCTCTCCTGAGAATGAGCTCCCACCTCCCTCCTCAGGCCAGGAGAAGCCGAATCCACATCCTGCCACAGCAATATTCAGCAGCAGAGCCAGGGGAGGCAGCTCTTGTTTTCCTCCCTCTTCTTTTTACAGAGTTCTGCTGGAGGGACCCAAAACTCCATTACAGGCTGTTTGTGGCAGAGCAAAAATAGAAAATTTCTTGTGCTGGGCAACTTCCTTTGCAGTGGGAATTAACCAAGTAATAACTTCTTTCCTTACTTTTGGAGTCAATTATCCTGCTCAGCAAATCCCTGGGAGACAGCATTTTCCCATCCTCACGGAGCCTCCTGCGAGATTATAACGATTTTCCTCCTCACTGTGTCAGCATTCTGGAAATAAATATTTATTTCCTGGCGTGGCCAGCTCGGGATGCTCCGGGTGCTCTCCAGCGGCGCCGGAAAGCAGCAGAGAGCAGCAGCACACTGCAAGTGGCAGCTGCTGGCAGCACCGAGGGAGCCTCTTCCCCCTCGCTGACAAAAACCTGAATTTAGAGAACTTGTGGGCTTCACCAGGCTGCAATTAAAGCATTGACACCTCGGTCCTCTGCGGATTTTGGGTGGTGTTCCCTTGGGGGTGAGCAATCCTGTTGGAGATGTGGTTACAAATGTTGTGGGGTCTGCATTTAGTGGGGAAAATCAGGCTTTAATTATTTAAATTATTTTTAATGAGGATTCTGGAATCCTTGTACTGGGAACTTGAACTTTTTACAGATTCTTGGGCTACTCAAATGCAGAAGTTCAAGAATATTTTATGTTAAAAAATCAAGGATTGTGTTCTCACAACACCAATTTTCCCCCACCATGAAAGAAAAATATAAAAATTAATGTTGGTGACATCTCATAGCAAAACTCCTGCAGCATGATGAAAGAAACATCAACTATTTGCTTCAAATGGTGTATTTCAAATGAAAATTTCTGATTAAAGTTGGTTTTAAATAAGTCTGTGGCAAAACCAAACCTGTATCAATAACTACGTGCTCGATGTGCTGTACTTCTCAAGATATAAAAACCCCTCAAGTTTGATTACACAAATCAGAATGGGGGATTAAGGCTGTGATTAGCCCAGGAAAATCGACGTAATATTTATGCAAATTTGGCAAATTGAGTTGGTTTTCCCCATCGTCTCATAAATGAAGAAGACATTTTAGAAAAATTGCAGGTCTATAGAAATTCCATCATTTTGTGTCCTATTCTTTAAAATTTAATGGAAAATGACTCTGATTGAAATGGAGCTGAGTGAGAGGTACACAGGGACTGCAGGTAAAAGGTTCATTTGAGCAGAAAGATGTCTGTGTGGGCACCACCAGTCCCTTAGATCCTTAGGAGCTGGGGCTCTATTAATTTTTCGTATAGGAACTAAATTATAAAGTTATTGAACAGAGAGAGAATTTATCTCTGCTAATGGCCATTGAATTTTTTTTTTTCCTAAAGCTCAAACAAAATAGAATCCGAATATGAAGAAGCTTGAAGACGTTTCAGGAATTAAATATACCTCCCATTCCCCCCCTCTAAATTGATAAAATAACTCAAATAGTCCAGTTTGTCAGAGATGATCATGTGAGAGAGTGTGATAAAATGCACAGATCAATAGCCCACAATTGAGATTAATGCCGTTCTCTTTAAAAAAAAAGAAAGTGGATTGTTTTATGCTGCAGAGCTGTGTGGAGCAGAGAGCTCTCCCTGTGCCTTGTGGCAGTGAAAAGCTGGTTTGAAAAGCTGAATTTGGGGTTTTGTGATGGCACAGCTGTCAGAACACTGTCTTTGTGGCTGAGAGGGACAGGGATTGTCTTTCACCAGGAGGATGGATCGTGGTTGGACCGGGCTGGTTTCAGCTGCATCCCTGACAGACGGGCAGGACTCAGAGATGGCAGAGTTGTACCTGGACATCGACCCCGGAGAGACAGAACGTGGAGGAGCCGTGATGTGTGTGAGTGACACTGCTGGCACCACTGCCCCGAGCCCTTCCCTCACCTGCTCCTGCAGGCCTTGGGCTGGCCCAGAGCCCATCCCAGTGCCTGTCCCACAGCCCATCCAGCGCCCATTCCCAGTGCTTGTTCCCAGTGCCCAACCAGTTCCCATTCCTGGTGCTCATTCCCAGTACCTATCCCAGTACCCATTCCAGTGTCCATTCCCAGTGCCTGTTCCCATTGCCCATTCCTGGTGCCCATCCCAGTGCCTGTTCCCACTACCCATTCCCAGTGCTCCCAGCACCCATTCCCAGTGCCCATTCCCAGAGCCTGTTCCCAGTGCCCATTCCAGTGCCCATTCCCGTACCCATTCCCAGAGCCTGTTCCCAGTGCCCATTCCAGTGCCCATTCCCGTACCCATTCCCAGTGCCCATTCCCAGAGCCTGTTCCCAGTGCCCATCCCAGTGCCCATTCCCGTACCCATTCCCAGTGCCCATTCCCAGAGCCTGTTCCCAGTGCCCATTCCAGTGCCCATTCCCAGTACCCATTCCCAGTGCCCATTCCCAGAGCCTGTTCCCAGTGCCCGTTCCCGTACCCATTCCCAGTGCCCATCCCAGTGCCCATTCCCGTACCCATTCCCAGTGCCCATTCCCAGTTTGCTCCGCAGGGACAGCGAGGCAGGGATGGGCAGAGCCGGGCACGGAAGCCCCGAGCCTAACCCTGAGCCAGCACCGCCGTGCCCCTCCCCGTGTCCCGAGTGCCACATTCGGGCATGCCCGGGCACTTCCAGGGGCAGCGACTCCCCGAGCCCCGCGGGCAGGTTAGGGCAGCGGGCACGGCCCGGAGTTCGTGTTTGAGCCTATGTCTGTGTTTGTGTTTGAGTTTTTGTGTTGGTGTTTGTGGTGGGACGGCCCGCACCGAGCCCCGGCCGGGGCAGCCCCAGGCCGTCCCTCCGCAGCCCGGCCGCGCCGGGAGCTCCGCACCGCTTCCAGCGGGAATCCCGGCCCGGCTGGATTCGCCTTTCGCTGCGCTTTTGCTGTCAGAACAGCAGGCACAGAGAGAGGAAAGCAATCCCCCGCGGGGCCGGGCCCGCCTGCCCCCGCCCATGGCGCCGCCTCCCCTTCCCCTTCCTCTTCCTCCTCCTCCTCCTCCTCCTCCTCCCGCTGCCGCCGCCGCACATCCCCTCCTCCCGGGGCTCCGTTTTGGTTCCGGGGCAGCGGCTCCTTCCTGCGGGAGGGCGGTGCAGGCTGTGCCCGGCCCGGCCCGGCCCGGCTCGGCTCGGCCCGGCCCGGCGGCCGCAGCATGTGAGCCCGCGGGGCGGGGATGCTCTGGCTGCTCTGCGGCCCCTGCGGCGCCATGGACAGCCAGGCGCTCGTCATCCGCATCAAGATCCCCGACGGAGCCGCCGTGGACTGGACCGTGCACTCCGCACCCCAGCTGCTCTTCAGGGATGTGCTGGTGAGTGAGTCCGGCCGGGACCGGGACCCCCGAGCCAGCCCGGGGGGTGCCACCGGGACCCCGCTCCCGGCCCGGGGGGTGCCACCGGGACCCCGCTCCCGGCCATCAGGCGATGCCGCCGTGCCCGGCACTGTGTGCCCAGGGTGTCCGAATCCCTGCCGGGATGGCGGGAGGTGTTTTTGGGGTGTGTTCTGGCGGAATGTTTAACGGGAGAGTGGTTTTTGTCCGTCCCGGGCCAGCGCCGGCGTTGCGAGGTTTCGGGAGGGTGCTGCAGGTGCCAGGCAGGGGCATCGTGCCCTGCTTTGGGCTGGAGGGAACCTCTGGAGTGCCCAAATCCGCCCCGCTGCCGTGGGCAGGGGCACCTCCGGGTCAGGGCGTCCCCTCCTCCGTGCCTTGGGAAGGAATTCCCCGCTCAGAAGTGCCGGGCTCTGCACCTGGGCTGGGGCCACAGCTGCTCGTGGTGCCATGTCCCCTCCCGGGCTGGGGCTCTGCTGTGCCTCCTGTCCTTCAGCCCCTTCCCTGCTGTGGTTTTATGTCCATCTGCACACAAGGATGCTGTTTGCTCAGAAATGGGAGTGGTGTTTGTGTATCCCACTCAGAAATGGGAGTGGGTGTTTATTGTTTATCCCACTCAGGAATGGGAGTTTGTCCCACTCAGAAATGGGAGTGGGTGTTTATTGTTTATCCCACTCAGAAATGGGAGTGGGTGTTTATTGTTTATCCCACTCAGGAATGGGAGTTTACCCTACTCAGAACTGGGAGTGGGTGTTTGTCCCACTCAGAAATGGGAGTGGGAGTTTGTCCCACTCAGAAATGGGAGTGGGAGTTTGTCCCACTCAGAAATGGGAGTGGGAGTTTGTCCCACTCAGAAATGGGAGTGGGAGTTTGTCCCACTCAGAAATGGGAGTGGGTTTTTATCCCACTCAGAAATGGGTGTTTGTCCCACTCAGAAGTGGGAGTGGATGTTTATTGTTTATCCCACTCAGAAATGGGAGTTTGTCCCACTCAGAAATGGGAGTGGGTGTTTGTCCCACTCAAAAATGGGAGTGGGTGTTTATCCCACTCCTTCCCAGCTGTGTCCTCAGCCCAAGGAGTAGCTTGGGTGCAGGTGATGCTTTCTGCAGCCTGCCCTCACCTCTCCTCCCCAGCACATCCCAGGACTCTGTGTTCCCCCATTCTCTAAAGAAAGCCTTCCCACACCCCCCCTCAGGTGCACGTGCAGTTTTTACTGATATCTATTCTGTTATTAACACTGGAGAGGGATTTTGCAGGTGTTGATCCTGTGGGAAGGACACGTGGGGATGGAGGGCTGGGTTGCTGGAAGATGCTCAGTGCTGGGCCTGGAGGGTTGCAGAGCTCACTGGAAGGGATGACAGAAATCCCAGCTGTCCTTTTCCCAACATTTAGCATTTCCCACAGCTTCCAGGAGAGGAGCAGCACCTGTGACAGACCAGGGAGGTTTTTGGGAGGGGCAGTTTCCCCTTGGTGGTTGCACAAGCCTGGGGTGCCCCTCTGTGCCCTTAAACAAAAGGGGAGCAAATGAGTTTGGTTTTCTCCAACCCTGCTTTGTATTTTCCTTTTATTTCCCCCAAAATAAAGTGAAATTACCCCAGATCCTTGGACTCTCCTTTTCCATCCTAGAATTATTGTAAATTCAGGTTGGTTATTTAAAAGTAAGTAGAGCCAGAGGGTGAGAGAGGATGTGGAGAGGCAGCCAAGCTCCTGAGAGCTCCTGGGTGTGGAGGAGTGAGAAGGTGAGCCAGGAGGGCAGTCAGGCCAGCCTGGAGCTGGGGACATCCCAGAGCTCCAGCATTTTCTCTGCTGAGATGGTTTCTAGCTGGGATCTGGTGGAGAGCAGGCAGAGGGACCAGGGCAGGATGATACCTTGCTGGATTTGTTAAAAATCAGAGTTTCTGTCGTGCTCATGACAGAATTGGAGCATGGTTTGGGTGGCAAGGGACCTTAAATGCCACCCCATTGCACCCCCTGCCCCAGGGACACCTTCCACTGTGCCAGGGACCTGGGGCACCCTGTGCTGCTGGTCCTGTCCTGTCCCACCTGTGCTGCTGAGGGGAATTGCATTTATCCCCTGCCAGGTGCTGCTGGTTGTGTTTCAGGAGCTGCCATCACAGCATTCACCTGGGCTTGCTTGCTCAGATAAATGTTAAATGAAATAAATTGCATTAAATTACAATAAATTTAGTAAGGTTCCAGTCCACTCAGGAGTGGTGGGTCAGATAAGTACAAGAATTAAATGAAATAAATTAAAATAAAAAAAATGAAAAAGGCTCCAATCAACTCAGAAGTGGTAGGTCAGATAAATACAGGAATTAAATGAAATAAATAAATTGATTTTTAAGCTGATTTTTGTTGATTTTGCCTCCCAGTGGATGTAGCCTTGCAGCATTTCAGGCTGGTGAAATTATTCTTATTATTTTATATTTTTAAGGTGATTTTTATTAATTTTGCCTCTCAGTGAGTGCAGCCTTTCAGGCTGGTGTGCAGGTTTATTTCCATCCTCGTTTTCAGAGCTGTTCTTCGTGGTGTCACCTGAAATAAGTTCTCTGTGTCCCAGCTCTGCAGGCCTGGGAGTTTCCAGTAAATAGCTTTATTTTTAAGGCCCCACTAAATGAATTACAATAAGCTTATTTTTTCCCCTCAAGCTGTCTGCATCCCCCTGCCCCTGGTATTTAAGCACTTGGTGTTAATTCTGGGTAACTTCCCATGGTCATAGTGAGATAAAACAGATTTAATTGGAATGGGAGAGCTGTGGCTTCAATATTTAGTTTATATTTGAGCAGAGTTGCACATTTTCTGCTTTCTCACCCATGCTCCTCCAGAGAGCAGGTCTGGTTTTGGAGTTCCAAACCTTGTACCTGCTGTTCCCTGATGTTTCTCCTCATTTTTAGGGGCTTTTCAGTTCTGTATGCCTTACACAAACCCACTCCAGCAAGTGGGGGTAGAATTTTATTATAAAATAAATATATAATGTATTACACATTATATATATAATACATATAATACATTATATAGTATAGTCAGTATATGATGTATATTATAATAATGTATAATATATATTAGATACTATATATTAGATATTTTAATATTCTATTATGTTTATATTCTATTCTACTTCCATTATTTTTATACTTATTTTTATACTTATTTTTATACTTATTTTTATACTTATTTTTATACTTATTTTTATACTTATTTTTATACTTATTTTTATACTTATTTTTATACTTATTTTTATACTTATTTTTATACTTATTTTTATACTTATTTTTATACTTATTTTTATACTTATTTTTATACTTATTTTTATACTTATACTTACTTATATTCTGCCTCCAAGTGGGAGTATTTTATTGCTCAGGATCTCTGTTGTGACAGCAGAAAATCCCCTGTGCAGGTGTAATCCTTTGAAATTTGGATTAATCCCTTAATCCTGGGTCAGCCCGAGGTCTGGGGCTGGAGCTCTGCAGGCATTTGGGAATTTCACAGTGCTGGGATTGCCCTGCCCTGCCAGCCTGGTTTCTCTCAGGTACACTCATTTAATGGAATTATTGTCAGCTGGGCCAAGCCTTGGGGCTGCTGGTGTTTGTTTAGTGCAGGAGTTGGGGTGTGTCACTCACTTATTGATTATTACTCAATCCTTCATTACTTTTTGATTATTACTTGCTATTAAAGAAGTCTCAATACACAGAAAAAGTTATTCTGGAGGGGTGCAGATAAGACAAAAATAAAGTAAAAATTAGATTTTTTTTTTTTAAATCCTATTTCAGGGCTTTGGGAGGTTTGGAATTTTCCAAGCAGAATTTTGGGGTCTCAGAGCTGCCTCTGAAGCTTCCCCCTTAAATCCAGATTTTCAACAGTTTTAAAATCAATTTCTTAGAGGCATCTGTGTGCCCATAGGTGAACGTTGACAAGGGGCTTAAATCTAACACAGTTCAAGTGTGTTTGCTGAGGAATTTCCAGTGTTTAAATTAATGGATTTAGAAATAATTAATACACTCTTCTGTGCAGGCAGGACTCATTTCTTATTAGAAATTGTGGCTTTTGACAGGGGCTGCTAAACCCTGGAGAATGGAAGGATTTTTATCAACATGGCAATATTTTGAGGGTTCTTCCCCTTATTTTTGCCTCTACAAATTTACAATTCCACCATCAAGCCACCCTGCACGTTTCTGGTGTGCAATTAACAGTTTGAATCACATTTCTTGATTTATTTCCCCATCCGAGACGCCGCCAGAAAGTTTTATATTTGTTATTTGCTTCAGTTGGCTCTGTGGAAACCCTGTGCTGCTCTGCCACGTTGTTAATTGTGTCTCTGTGACACAGAATCTTTCATGTCATCCTTCCAGAGGAAAGAGACAAATGGAGGGAGCAGAAGTGGCAGGACATCAGTGCAGCTTTGGCAGGGGGTGTTGTGCACCCCGAGAGGCTCCCGTGGATGTGCTGCCATCAATCCTGGCCTTCATTAACTCCAAAAAGTTCATTATTTTTCCTGGGGGTGGCAGGAGGCACCAGGGAGGGGCAGAGCCACGCTGGGCATTGGTGCCATGCCCTGGTGTGGCTCCTGCTGGGCTGGCAGCCAAGGAGGGGCTGGGAAAAGGATGGAAAAGCTGGGAAAATAATGGAAAAGCTGGGAAAATGATGGAAAAGGAGCTTCTCTGGTACCAGCAGAAAAAAATCTGGGTTGGAGCAGGGATTGGAAATGGAAATGTTGGTGTGGTTTGGCTGGAAAATGGTAAAAGGTGAAAAAATGATCCAAGCTCTTCTCTGGTCCCAGAAAAAAAAAAATAGGGTTGGAGCAGATATTGGAAATTTTGGTCAAAATGTGGTAAAAAGTGTTCTGTGGTAGTAGCAAAAATGGCTGGGTTGGAGGGTGGGTTGGAAATGGAAATGTTGGTGTGGGTTGGTTGGAAAATGGTAAAAGGTGAAAAAATGATCCAAGCTTTTCTCTGGTCCCAGCAAAAAAAAAAGAAATTGGGTAGGAAGTGGAAATTTTGGCTGGAAAATGGTAAAAGTTCTTCTCTGGTAGTAGCAAAAATGGATGGGTTGGAGGATGGATTGGAGCTGGAAATGTTGGTGTGGTTTGGCTGGAAAAGTGATAAAAGCTGGAAAAAATGATAAAAGAGCTTCTCTGGTATCAACAAAAAATCTGAGTTGGAGCAGGGATTGGAAATGGAAATGTTGGTGTGGTTTGGCTGGAAAATGGTAAAAGGGGAAAAAATAATCAAAGCTCTTCTCTGGTCTCAGAAAAAAAAAAAAATAAAAAAAAAGGTTGGAGCAGAGGTTGGAGATGGAAATTTTGGCTGAAAAATGGTAAAAGTTCTTCTCTGGTATCACCAAAAAGAATCTGGGTTGGAGGATGGATTGGAGCTGGAAACGTTGGTGTGGTTTGGCTGGAAAAATGATAAAAGCTGGAAAAAATGATAAAAGAGCTTCTCTGGTATCAACAAAAAATCTGAGTTGGAGCAGGGATTGGAAATGGAAATGTTGGTGTGGTTTGGCTGGAAAATGGTAAAAGCTGAAAAAATGATCCATGCTCTTCTCTGGTCTCAGCAAAAAAAAAAAAAAAAAGGTTGGAGCAGAGGTTGGAGATGGAAATTTTGGCTGAAAAATGGTAAAAACTCTTCTCTGGTATCACCAAAAAGAATCTGGGTTGGAGCAGGGTTTGGAAATGGAAGTGTTGGTGTGGTCTGGCTGGAAAAATGATAAAAGTTCTTCTCTGGTACCAGCAAAAAAGCTGTTGGGTTGGAGCAGGGATTGGAATGGGAATTTTGGCTGAAAAGTGGCCAAAGCTCTTCTCCAGTGTCAGCAATAAAACCTGGGTTGGAGCAGGGGCGTGGGACTGGAGGTGTTGGAGTGTTTTGGCTAAAAAAGGATAAAAGTTCTTCTTGGGTACCCTAAAAATCATCTGGGCTGGGCAGGGGGTGGCTGCAGGTGTGTTTGTGTCTGGGGCTGTGCAGCTGCCTGGGGCTGTCTCTGCTGCTCAGGGGTTCCCCTGAGTTCCCCCCAGGTCTGAGTGTTCCTCCTGAGCTTTGGGGGATTCACATCCCAGGTGGGGCTGACAGGGCCCTCCAGACAGGAGAAAATGGGGTTTTAAAGCAAAATAAAATTAATAGAGCTCTTTTTGTGGCTGGTTTTGATCACTCAGGTGCCCATGTCTCTATAACCCAAGGAAAAAATGGATTTTTTTTTCAGCTGCAGGAGCAGAGAGCACAGAGCTGTTTGCAATTATTTGGGAAGAGTTTTCCTGGAGGTCTGGTGGAGGGGGAGGAGAGGAACATCATGGTGGGAGCAGATTTGTGTTGTGCCCTAAAAGCTTCCTCATTTTGGGGCCCTGGGGAGGGACTCAGGTGACTGAATGCCAATCAGGCTTTTCCCTTTGATATTTAATGATTTTTTTCCTTGCATTTTTAGGATGTCATTGGCCAAGTTTTGCCAGATGCAACAACCACAGCATTTGAGTGTAAGTGTGACTTTTGTCAGCCAATTCCTTTGTCACATTGCTGGGCTGTAACTTTAATACATAAATCATTTTTATGTGATTCTGATTCTATTCTGATTCTATTTATTATTTTAAAATAAGTGATGTTCATTATACATTATGGTTAAATATTTATGCATTAATGCAACTTTAATAATGGCACTAAAGCAGGCAATATTTTATTATTTAATCACATCTGGAATATTTCCACACAGGAGCTTTAATTACCAGCCTGACCTTACCATGCTCTTACTCCTCAGTGCAGTTTTATTGCTCAAATTAAATGAAAAGTATAAACTACCTGTAGGTCTCAGCTTAAAACTGTAACCCTCCAATCCTCCCAGCAAGTCTTTAGGCTAAGATCTGTTCTTCAAACCCTGTTTATTTTTATTTTGGAAGGGGTTCCTGGGGGATTGTCCTGTCTGGAGAGCAATCAGCTGCAGAGGGGAGTGCCCCAGGGGATAAAATACTGAAAAATTGGAGTTTTCTTCCAAATGGAGCAGGCTCCTGCTGCTGTCTTTTAATTTTTATTATAGTTTTCCTTTGAGACGAAAGGAAATTATAATTTTTATTGTATTTTTTCCTCTGTTTTTCCTTGGATGGAGGGGATGGCAGGGTCTGAGTGAGGGGTGACAGAGCAGGCTTGAGACGGGGCCTTTCATTTTCATCATTTTATTTGTATTCCTCCCCTTTTCAGAGCTTTGGGGCTCATTGTGTGTGTGGATGATCAGAGGAAATATCAATTTATGGTCCTTCAAGCCCTATTTAATGCTCCTTTTCTTTTCACACCTTGTCTTTTCCTCTCCCCAGCCAAAGTTTTATTTCCGAACCTCGGCGATTTTCCTGCCCTGCCTGTGAACTCCAGCCCTGAGCTTTGCCTTTTGAGCCTTTTTTCCCTGGATTTGCTGTTGCCATTTGTGTGCCAGCCCTCCCAGGTCCCACTGAGCTGTGTTGGAGCTCCATGCTCCAGCAGGGCAGTGCCATGTGCAGGGGATTCCTGGGAAATTCTGGTTTTTCCTCTGCCTCCCAACATCTGCTCCTGCGTGTCTCTGCTCTGTCATTCCCAGCTGCTGAGCCCATTCCCTGCCATCTCAGAGATGTTATGGATATTGATGCTTTTAAAGGCTTGGTTTTCTTCCCCCCTGGATTTTCCTGTTCTCCATCTCTGCCTCAGGTGGGGATCGTTGTCTCCATCCCAGATTTTTGTGGTTTTAGGTTGGTGTTCCCAGCCCCAGCAGGAATTGCAGATTCTGCTGCTCTCCAGGGCCAACATCTGGTCCCTCAGCACCCTCCCTGTCCCTGGCTGGCTGCAGATTTGGGGATTCTGCTGCTCAGGATTCCTCTCCCATCTGCTGCTCTCTGCTCTCCTCTGAGCCCCTTCCTCCAGTTCAGCTGGGGCTACAAAACCCAGCCAGGATGGGAATTTTAGTTTTGGTTCATGCTGGAAAATCAGGTTTGGGAGCTCTGGGCAGGGAGGGAAGCCTGGAAATCTTTCTGGGTCTTTGGGATGCTGAAGGAGCTCTGCTCAGGGTCAGGACTGAGTTTCTTCAGCTTTTACTCTCTGCCTGATTAGTTTAGATTAAATTTTATTGTTCTCTGCCTTTTCATCCACATATTTTTAATTCCTTCTGTTTGTACCACCGTCAGGAATTCTGCAGCTGGGAACTCAGTTATTTCAAAGGGAGAATGTGGATTTTTTCTGAATATTTTGCTAGAATTTTCCATTTTTCCCTCTCCCCAGACCTTTGATCCATGAATTCATCCCTCTTCTGCTCTCCCTCTGATCCCTCTTGTGGATGTGTGGTGTTCCAGTAGCTCTCTTCCTGTTTGAAACTCTAATTCTGAGGGGTTTATGTTTCACTCTTCTGCATTTCTTTGGAGTTTGTTTGGTGGATTTTGGGGTTTTGTTTTTTTTTTTTTGGTTTGGCTTTTTTTAATAATTTTTTTTGTTTGGGTTTTTTTGTTTTCCATTATTACCTTTCCAGAGGCAGAATGAACAAAATCCTTTTCTCACATAATTTGAATTCCTTGGGTTGTTTTTCCCCCCCAGATTCTTGGTTTGTTTGTTTTGTTTTTTTTTTTTTCCCACCAGATTCTTGGATTTTATTTCCCCCAGATTCTTGGGAATTCCAGCCTGGGGAAGGTTTTAGGGTGGGAATTCCAGCCTGGGGAAGGTTTTAGGGCAGGAATTCCAGCCTGGGGAAGGTTTTAGGGTGGGAATTCCAGCCTGGGGAAGGTTTTAGGGAGGGAATTCCAGCCTGGGGAAGGTTTTAGGGAGGGAATTCCAGCCTGGGGAAGGTTTTGGGGTGGGAATTCCAGCCTGGGGAAGGTTTTAGGGTGGGAATTCCAGCCTGGGAAAGGTTTTAGGGTGGGAATTCCAGCCTGGGGAAGGTTTTAGGGTGGGAATTCCAGCCTGGGGAAGGTTTTAGGGAGGGAATTCCAGCCTGGGGAAGGTTTTAGGGCAGGAATTCCAGCCTGGGGAAGGTTTTGGGGTGGGAATTCCAGCCTGGGGAAGGTTTTAGGGTGGGAATTCCAGCCTGGGAAAGGTTTTAGGGTGGGAATTCCAGCCTGGGGAAGGTTTTAGGGCAGGAATTCCAGCCTGGGGAAGGTTTTGGGGTGGGAATTCCAGCCTGGGGAAGGTTTTAGGGTGGGAATTCCAGCCTGGGAAAGGTTTTAGGGTGGGAATTCCAGCCTGGGGAAGGTTTTAGGGTGGGAATTCCAGCCTGGGGAAGGTTTTAGGGTGGGAATTCCAGCCTGGGGAAGGTTTTAGGGGGAGAATTCCAGCCTGGGGAAGGTTTTAGGGCAGGAATTCCAGCCTGGGGAAGATTTTAGGGAGGGAATTCCAGCCTGGGGAAGGTTTTAGGGAGGGAATTCCAGCCTGGGGAAGATTTTAGGGCAGGAATTCCAGCCTGGGGAAGATTTTAGGGCAGGAATTCCAGCCTGGGGAAGGTTTCAGGGAGGGAATTCCAGCCTGGGGAAGGTTTTAGGGTGGGAATTCCAGCCTGGGGAAGATTTTAGGGCAGGAATTCCAGCCTGGGGAAGATTTTAGGGCAGGAATTCCAGCCTGGGGAAGATTTTAGGGCAGGAATTCCAGCCTGGGGAAGATTTTAGGGCAGGAATTCCAGCCTGGGGAAGATTTTAGGGCAGGAATTCCAGCCTGGGGAAGGTGCTCAGCCTCAGGAGAGGTTCTGGCACTACACAAAACCCGCTGAGAGTGCAGTTGTGAGCACTTTGTGCCCCGTTTTAGACAACACTCCCAGTTGTTGGAAATGAATACTGGAGGTGAAATGCCATTGCTGCCCTGTTGCTGCAGAGTTCCTGTGCAGGTGCCTGCCAGGTTTAGGTGCCTGCCAGGTTCAGGTGCCTGCTTGGATGTGCTGCTGGGGTGCAGACACAGCCTTGCCTGTCAGGGTGTCCCTGTCCCCCTTCCCTGCTGACCTGGTGCCTTCCTCTGGCAGATGAGGATGAGGATGGGGATCGGATCACGGTCAGGAGCGACGAGGAGATGAAGGCCATGCTGTCCTACGTGAGTACTCTGCCCCAGTCCTCCTCTCCCTGTGTTTCTCCTTGTTCCCTTGGTGGTTTTGGCTGCCCAGGGTTTGGCTGGGCCCCATGCCCGTGCTCAGTTCCAGTCTGTGCTGCTCTGCCTGGAATGGAGGTGCTTCCACACCAGGCTCCACTTCAGGAAGGGAAAAAGGAAAAAAGGCTCCTTCACTTACTGATCATATCACAGACATTAGGAATAATGCATCTTAATGACTTTTGCATTAGGTATAGTGCAGGCTAAATGGACTATCAATTTCTTGTATTTTTTATGCAGTACTTAAAGTAACGGCTCATTAAAAATGAACCCCTGGGCTCTAAAAATTTTTCAAAATCTACTTTCATCTGGAGACTGCCTCACCCCTCCTAACAGAGGAGTTTCATTGTAGCTGCAGGCTCAATATTCATGGAGGATTTAAAGCTGTTCTGTGTTTTCCAGGGGAGATGGATGGGGCTGTGTGTGCCTTTGTGTAGGTAGGGGTGTGTGAGACCTCTCTGCATCCCCAGAAATAAAAATAGAAATATAAATAAATATATCCCATTAACAGGAGTCTCCTGCAGAGAAGGGGGGCAGTTACTGATGGCAGCAGAATCATTTGGATATAGTGGGGAAAAAAAAATCTCCTTGAACTTCTCTTTTCAAAGGAAAGGAGTGAGCAAGGGGGGGAAAAAATGGGGATTTTCCCTCTGGGCCAGAAGGGTCAAAATTCCCATCAGTGACCTGGCAGAGCTGAGCCCTGGCTGGGAGCACCCAGAGGTGGTTTTGGGGGAATTCAGAGGATCCCAGACTGGCTTGGGTGGGGAGGGACCTGAAATCCCAGCCAGGGACACCTCCCAGTGTCCCAGGCTGCTCCAGGGATCCATTCCAGGGATCCAGGGGCAGCTCTGGGAATTCCAGCCCAGCCAGGAACTCCTTCCCCACTCTGAAGCCATTCCCTGTGTCCTGTCCCTCCCTCCCCTGTCCCCAGCCCCTCCCCAGCTCTCCTTTAGGATCTCTGAGCCCTCCTTGGATCCTTCCCTTCTCCAGGGGAACATTCCCAGCTCTCCTTTAGGATCTCTCAGCATTCCTTGGATCCTTCCCTTCTCCAGGGGAACATTCCCAGCTCTCCTTTAGGATCTTTGAGCTCCCCCTGGATCCATTCCCAGCTCTCCTTTAGGATCTCTGAGCCCTCCCTGGATCCATTCCCAGCTCTCCTTTAGGATCTCTGAGCCCCTCCTGGATCCATTCCCAGCTCTCCTTTAGGATCTCTGAGCCCCTCCTGGATCCATTCCCAGCTCTCCCACCTGTTCCTCCCCATGCTCCAGGTGGCTTTTTGGCATTTTGCTGTTCCCAGCCCCTCTCCCCTCCCTTGCTGGCTCCAGCAGCTCCCTGGAGTTCCCTCCCCCCAGAATTCCTCCTGGTTCTCTCTTTTCCTGGGAAAATCTCAGCCATTTTTTGCCTTCCAAGTGGAAAACTTGGAGTTTTCCTGGCACAGCCTCCAGATTAATCCTGCCTTGGGAAGGTCATTTTTTTGCTCTGCTTCCAAGCTCACTGTTAAAGTTTCAGTACATTAGAGTTCTGATTGCCCAACTCTCTGCTTTCCCTGCAAAATTATGGGATGCCTGGAAATGACTTCTTTCTGCTCCAGCAGCTCTTCTTCTCTGAAAAATTCTTCTCCTCAGTTTTAAACTAATTTTTTATTTGAGTGTTGCACTGGTGGTTGAACTTCCTGACATCCTGTGGGCTTCCTTTTGGGATGTGTTTACCAGGAAACAAATGTTCTGGGCCTAGGAAATGAGTTAATTCATAATCTTGGGGAAGCAAAATGCTCATTTTGAGCTCTGCAACAAACATGGGGAGGATTGGCCAGCTGGGAAAGTATTTCAGGGAATTTTGATGTGCTGCAGGTGTTCTCTAAAAGGTAAATAAGGTGGATTTTTTTCAGTTTAAGGAGAAAAAAACCAATTCTCTGAGATTGGACTTTGGAAGAAAATTATAGCTGGGAAGATATTGGGGGTCATTTTTGTGTTTGTTTGGGGTCATTTTTGTGTTTGTTTGGGGTCATTTTTGTGTTTGTTTGGAGTCATTTTGATACTTTGAATCATTTGGAACCTTCCCTTTAGGTTCTTTGCTTTATGAATTTGACAAGAACTTAACTCAGGTCTGGAATTCTCTCAGATGATGCAGAAGTGCTTTGAATCAGGCTGGTTTTGGGGGGTGTAAATGGGATTTTTGCAGTGCTGGGCAGTGCAGTTAATTAAGGACAGCTGTGGAGCTGGTGTCTTGTATCTGTATAAAAAGGCAGTAATTTTTTTGACAGCCACTGATTGGAAAGTTGCTTGCAGCTCTCTGGCAGCAAGGGCTACACGCTCTGGATCAATAAGTGGCAAATTTCCCATTAAAAAGAATACCTGAACAATGTTCCAAATAGCCACTGGCATCTTAATTTTCCATGGAAACCTGCAGCTGGCCTGTGGAGGACAAGTCATTTCCAGACAATTTTTCCAGACTACTTGTTAACAGTTATTGCTGTCCCAAAAGGTTGACAGCTTACATGATTGATATTTCATTTACTTGTCATCACTGGTGAGTAATGGAGAGGCTTTTTCCTCCCTCTCCCTCCCTCCCTCCCCCTCTGGTGTGTTTTTGGGGGGGCAGGAGCTGCTCTCAGGTGGGAATATTTCAGCTGGCTGTTCCAGGGAGGGAGCAGGAATGGTTCTGTCCTCTGTGGGGATGTCTGCAGGTGGTGGGATTCTGTTGGGGAAGTGGGAATTCCAGAGTTGAAAGCTCATCCCATGGGCAGGGATGACTTCCACCACCCCAGGGGGCTCCAGCCTGGCCCTGGGCACTCCAGGGATCCAGGGGCAGCTCTGGGAATTCTAGCCCAGCCAAGAACTCCTTCCCAAATCTCCCATTCCCCACTCTGAATCCATTCCCTGTGTCCTGTCCCTCCCTCCCCAGCTCTCCTTTAGGGTCTCTCAGCATTCCCTGGATCCTTCCCCTCTCCAAGGGAACGTTCCCAGCTCTCCTTTAGGATCTCTGAGCCCTCCCTGGATCCCTCCCCTCTCCAGGAGAACATTCCCAGCTCTCCTTTAAGATCTCTGAGCCCTCCCTGGATCCTTCCCCTCTCCAGGAGAACATTCCCTGCTCTCCTTTAGGGTCTCTGAGCATTCCCTGGATCTCTCCCCTCTCCAGGGGAGCATTCCCAGCTCTCCTTTAGGATCTCTGATCCCTCCCTGGATCCCTCCCCTCTCCAGGAGAACATTCCCAGCTCTCCTTTAGGATCTCTGAGCATTCCCTGGATCCCTCCCCTCTCCAGGGGAGCATTCCCAGCTCTCCCAGCCCACACACCTTGCTGGGTTTTGGTGCTCTCAGCTCCTTTTCCAGCCCTTTTTGCCCATTCTGAGCCTTTTTTAACCAACAGCCATCCCTGGCTCCCTGCAGCAGCTCCTGCTCCGTGTCCCAGGGGGTCTGCAGGGATTTTTGGGATCACAGCTTTGGGATCCTCTGTGCTGATCTTCAGCACTGCCCAGAATTCCAGATCCCTTGGGATTCCCTTGGAGTTTTCAGACTGCCCAGCTTTGGGGTAATTTAGGGGATATTTGGGGTTTGTTTGCACCAGCTCTGTGGCTGTGTCTGGTGTCGCTGGCTCCTCCAGCTGTGGCAGCTGCTGCATTTGCTGTAGATATTTCCTGCTGTCAATATCTCATTTCCTCACCTGCTGGAGCACTCCCAGGCCTCCCTGCTGAGGCAGGAGCAGCTCCCTGTTTAAATCCCTTTTTGTGGGAGCACTGCAGGTGGGAAGGAGCCATCTGAGGGCTGACCTGCACCGTGGCAATGACAGAGAAAATAAACCACGCAGAACTACACAACCCATAAGTGCTTGTACCACTCCTGGCCTACTGACTCATCTCTTTTTGGGTTTTTTTGCAGTATTACTCCACAGTGATGGAGCAGCAGGTGAATGGACAGCTGATAGAGCCCCTGCAGATCTACCCACGAGGTAATGCTGGGCAAATCCCAACTGTCAGCCCAAGGAGCTGGGGCTGGAGCAGCTCCTGGCACGTTCTGGGGAGGTTTAAATGCACAGAGCATCCAGTTGACCTCTTCGTTTGGAGAGAGGAGGTCATTATTGTGGGGAGAAAAGTGCATTTATTGCATAGAAAGCAGCTAATTTCCTGCAGTAAATTAGACTAACGAGCTTTGCAGAGTTCATATTGCAGTACTCTGAAAGAGCTCACTGGTGGTGGTTCTTTCCAAGCACAGCAGATGAATAACAGAACACTTGGATACTTATGGAAATGGGGCTTTTTAAAGCAGTTTTAATGTCATGAATCACCCTGCCAGGCTGGGGAGTGTCCCTGTCACCGCTGTGGCACGTGTCTGCCACAGCAGCTCCAGCCAGGACAAGTTTTTGTCTGAGATTTGGGCTCTTAGTGCTGCCCAGATATTCACAAGCACTCCAGTAGCTCTCCTGAGCAGGGAGAGGTGCAGTCAGCTCTGGGGGCTGAGGCAGCTCACAAATGGGTCACCTCCAAGCTGACAGAATCCACAGGCAGCCCAGGAGGGTTTTTGGGAATGCTGTCTCTGAGCTCCAGGCGTGGCTGGGAAAAGCCTCCTGCATGCCAGAATTCACTCAGACCTCAGTGGCCAGGCTCTGAATCTCTGCCTCCTGATGGATGGAACTGAGAAGGTTTAAATTCTCCAAGTAAATCTCCCAGCAATAAATTAATTGAAATAATTAAAAATTAAGCTCCCCTCACTGAACTGATATTGCACAAATAATCACACTGTGAGGCTCCCAATTAAACATTCCACACTCCCTTTACTTACAGCTCTCTGAAGTTTGCATTGGGCAATTAACCAGGAGCCTCCTCAGACCCTGCTAACGAGCTCTCCAAAGAGCTGGGTGGGATTCTTGGGGGCTCCCTGGGCTCCCCTGGGAAGGGGACAGGAGTTTGAGGGCACTGTGGGAAGTTGGGGTTTATGGGAAGTTGGGGTTTATGGGGTGTGGTTGGGAGGGGACTCCCAGGTGTGGGAGCTGTGACCTCCTCAGGGCGGGGAGAGGGAGGGGTCTCCTGCCTCTTCCCAGGCATGGATCATGGCATCCTGGAATGGTTTGGGTGGGAAGGACCTGAAATCCCATCCCATGGATCCCATCCCATCCCATAGTAATGGTTCCATCTCATCCCCATTCCCATCCCATTCCTTTCCCACACCTTCCCCTGTCCCAGGCTGCTCCAAGCCCTGTCCAGCCTGGCCTTGGACATTCCAGGGATCCAGGGGCAACCCCAGCTGCTCTGGGAATTCCAGCCCAGCCCCTCCCCACCCTCCCAGCCAGGAATTCCCAATATCCCAACATCCATCCCTGCCCTAACCCATTTAAACCACTCCCTGGGTCCTGTCCCTCCATCCCTGGTCCCAGTCCCTCCCCAGCTCTCCTGGAGCCCCTTCAGGCTCTGGAAAAGCTCTGAGGATTCCCTGGATCCTCCTCTTGTGGCTCAGAGGACCTGGATGATCCGAGGAGGTTGGAAAATCTTGGAATTTTCCTTCCCATCTGTACATTTCCCTGTAAGCTCCCAGTCCCAGGAGCTGCCAGGGGCTGCTCACACCTGACCCACCCTGGGTTTGAAGCACATTTTGGGGTTGGAATTTCTCCCTTTGCCTCATTCCTGGAGAGCCAGCCCTGGGGATTCCTGTTCCTGCTGCTGGCTCCTGGATCATCTCCTCTGGGAATTGTCTCAGTCCTCACCCCTGCCTCAGCTCTGGCTCTGCTGCATTTCCTCCTCCCCCCTCCCTCCAAACTCCCCACACCACCCTCAAACCCCTTTTTCCCTGGGTTAGAACCTCAAACCCCCCAAAGCTCCCTGAGCTCTGCAGCTCCTCTCAAATACCAACACAATCACAAAACCTGCTTTCCTGCCTTTTTTTCTGCTTTCCTGCTCTTTTTTTTCCCCTTTTTTTCCCTGCTTTCTTGCTCTCTTTTTTAAATTTTTTTCCCCCTTC
Source organism: Haemorhous mexicanus (assembly GCF_027477595.1). NCBI lineage: Eukaryota > Metazoa > Chordata > Aves > Passeriformes > Fringillidae > Haemorhous > Haemorhous mexicanus. Next base: position 21,137,291 of record NC_082353.1, read on the forward strand.
CCTGTCTCCTTGTCCTGCCTCCCTAATGAACACCCCAAATTTGGGCAGCCCTTTTCTCCTGAGCCCTGCTGGCTCCCCACCTTCCCCACCTGAGAGCCCCAGCAGCACCCACAGCTTTTCTGCCTCTCATTTCCTCTTCTTCCCTTCCAGAGATTCCTTGGCAAATCCTTTGAGTCCTTTCCTCTTCTGCCTCCCTGACTTCTGAGGAAGCCTCAGTTCCTGCTCCCAAAAACTCCTGTATCCATATAAATCCTGTCAGGAGTGCATGTCCATGTGCCCACCCGGGTTACCTGGGCTGGGCTTCATTTCTTTCACATTAAAAATATATTTAAGGGGGGGGAAAAAATGGTATTTTCTTTATTTTTAATAGGTTTATTATTGCTGGTTAGGTAGTAAGAGGCAGAGGGGGATTTTTATATTAAAAATAAACATCTCTATGTGGTGTACATATAAAAAATGTGAACACACATATCTCTCTATATATATTTTAATATATCTCTCTATTTTTATATATGTATATAGTAATATATTTTAGATAGCTATATATTGGTATATATGTAAAATATATAATTTTAAATATAGAATATATAATTTTATATATTTAATAAATACATCATTTATATATTTAATATTTATAATATTTATTTATTTTATATATCATTTTATGTAATTAAAATATAATGCATAATTTTATAGATCTACGCATATTTTTATATTTCTACATTTTTCTATATCTACATATTTTAGTATATATATTTATATAGATACTAAAAATATATATATAAATATATACTAAAATATATATTTTTATATTATATATTTATATATACTAAAATATATATTTTTATAGATCTATATATTTTAAACTTATATCTATATATATTTTTATTTATATCTACAAATATTTTTATATGTATGTATATATAAATATATATATCTACATACATTTTTATATATTTATATCTGTTTATAGATATTTATATATATTTATCTCTGTCTTTTCCCCATTCCTATTTGTGGAATGCAAGGTGAGCACAGCACCCAAGTGCACACCATAAAAATCATTATTATTGATTGAACATCTTGTTCAAAATGTCAGTTTTAATCTACTGGCAAACCAGAATGGTTTTATTATTTATTTTTTCCAAACACTTACATGTATTTATAATTAATTTAGGGGTGGGAATTTTTACTCTGCAGTGTTTTCCCTCTTTGGATGCCCGTGGTGGTTTTGGGTGTTGGTGGAAGTGGCCCCAGTGCTGGGTTTGACCACCCCCCTGTGTGCTGCTGCCTCCTCAGCAGTTCTGCTGCTGGCAGGAGCAGGAGGGAGGAAAAACTCAGAGTTCTGCCTCCCTCAGCAGTGCCAGCCCCTCTGAGCAGCCACACCACCCAGTGCCACCTTTGGAGCTCTGCCCAAAAAGTGACATTTTCCCTGGCGTTTATTCAGGGTTCACCTTGCATTTATTCAGGATCCACCTTGCATTTATTCAGGACCCACCTTGCATTTATTCAGGGTCCACCTTGCCTTTATTCAGGGTCCACCTTGCATTTATTCAGGGTTTGCCTTGCATTTATTCAGGATCCACCTTGCATTTATTCAGGATCCACCTTGCATTTATTCAGGATCCACCTTGCATTTATTCAGGATCCACCTTGCATTTATTCAGGGTTTACCTTGCATTTATTCAGGGTTTACCTTGCATTTATTCAGGATCCACCTTGCATTTATTCAGGATCCACCTTGCATTTATTCAGGATCCACCTTGCATTTATTCAGGATCCACCTTGCATTTATTCAGGGTCCACCTTGCATTTATTCAGGGTCCACCTTGCATTTATTCATGGTTTACCTTGCATTTATTCAGGATCCACCTTGCATTTATTCAGGGTTTACCTTGCATTTATTCAGGATCCACCTTGCATTTATTCAGGATCCACCTTGCATTTATTCAGGATCCACCTTGCATTTATTCAGGATTCACCAGAGAGGCTCACTTCTGTTACCCCTGTTTGGTTTCTCCCCATTTGGTTTTTCGCCCATGGTTTCCCCCATATTTACCTTTGATTTATTCACTATTTACCTTTTTTTCTTCTTCCCCCATTTTTTTCTTCTTCCCCCATTTTTTTCTCCCCCCATTTCCCCCCCATTTCTCCCCCAGTGCCTCTGCCAAAATGTCCAATTCCTGACACAGCCAACTCCCTAAAAATCCCAGTATTGGATTGCAGCTATCCCTGTGAAATTCCGAGGATATTCGCCCCAGCGTGTGAAAACCCAGCACCACAAAGCTGCAATCTGAATTACCAAAAAAAATTCCCTTCTTTGAGCCAGGGGTTCTCTGGGCTGTGCTGTGTTTGGGGCAGAAATGAGAATTTCCAGGGGTTCTCTGGGCTGTGCTGTGTTTGGGGCAGAAATGAGAATTTCCAGGGGTTCTCTGGGGCAGAAATGAGAATTTCCAGGGGTTCTCTGGGCTGTGCTGTGTTTGGGGCAGAAATGAGAATTTCCAGGGGTTCTCTGGGGCAGAAATGAGAATTTCCCTGACACGGTGTCAGGAAGCTTTTAGCATTTATAAATGCTCACTCCTGCAAGTTAAGAATCCTGGGCTGTAATTCCCACTCTGGGTCTCGCCAGGCACTTTTCAATCATTTCTCTCTGCTAATTTTGGTGTCACCCTCATTTCTTTTGAAAAGATTCATTTTGAGCAAATTTGTAAATGGCCCTGATGTGTTCTACAATTTAGTCAATTACTGTTTCAGCCTGCAAGCCTCCTGGGAAACGGAACATACATGGCCTCAAGGTACGAATTTCAATAATTGTTTCAGCAAAGTTAGATGGATTTGTAATGCTGTGTTCCACTTATTGAAATGTCAAATAAAACTGCACTTTCTTCAGCCCTGACAAGCAGATTTTTTTTTTTTTAATTCTGATTTTTTTTTTTTTTTCCTTTGGCGAGGGTGGGAGAAGGATTCATCTGCAGAATGTTGGCTGTGATATCTGTATTTATATATGTGGTTGTGTTCAAAATGGGTTTGCCTTTTTGTTTTTAACCTCTGCTAATCGTGTTCTTAAATTTTAGTAGTTCATTTATCAGCTGCTGTCTGCCACTGCTTCAAAGCTTTCAAACCCCCTCCTCATTCCTGTGATTCCAGTCATTTATCCAACTGTGGAAGGCACCACAATGGAATCATGTCAGGTTTTTGATTCCTTGTTGCTCCTACCATCACACGGAGGAGACCACGAGCATGTGAAGTGATTTCTGAGTGTTTAGGATGAGAATGAATCCTGAATTTCTCCCCCTTCCCAGCGCATCCTTGTGCAGCCTGCTAACCTACATCCTGAGCCAGCAGCACGCCTAGCAGCCAGCTAATTAACCTTGCCAGGCAGATGAGGGGCCCGTGGCACGTGACAGGTTAATTAGCAGGGTGTCCCTGGGCTGGGCTGTGCTCAGGCTCCCCTCCCTCCCTCCCTCCTGCAGGTGAACACGCGGGCGGGGGCCGGCAGCGCCTCCGAGGCCCTCCCCAGCAACAGGTAAGGACCTGCTCCTCCTCCTCCTCCTCCTCCTCCATTCCCTTTTTTGGGGCCCAGAACGGAGCCCCACACCTGGCTGCCTCTGGGGAGGCTGGGCTTGAGTGGGTGTCGGGGGGACAGCTGGGATTCCCATGGGTGGAGCTGGGGAAATTGGGGTTTGATGGGTGTTTTGGGGAGGAAATTGGGGTTTGATGGGTGTTTTGGGGAGAAATTGGGGTTTGGGGGTGTTTCAGGAGGAAATTGGGGTTTGATGGGTGTTTTGGGGAGGAATTGGGGTTTGGGAGTGTTTCAGGAGGAAATTGGGGTTTGCTGGGTGTTTCAGGAGGAAATTGGGGTTTGATGGGTGTTTCAGGGAGAAATTGGGGTTTGGGGGTGTTTCAGGAGGAAATTGGAGTTTGATGGGTGTTTTGGGGAGAAATTGGGGTTTGATGGGTGTTTCAGGAGGAAATTGGGTTTGATGGGTGTTTCAGGAGGAAATTGGGGTTTGCTGGGTGTTTCAGGGAGAAATTGGGGTTTGATGGGTGTTTCAGGGAGAAATTGGGTTTGATGGGTGTTTCAGGGAGAAATTGGGTTTGATGGGTGTTTCAGGGAGAAATTGGGTTTGATGGGTGTTTCAGGGAGAAATTGGGTTTGATGGGTGTTTCAGGGAGAAATTGGGTTTGATGGGTGTTTCAGGGAGAAATTGGGGTTTGGGGGTGTTTCAGGAGGAAATTGGGGTTTGATGGGTGTTTCAGGAGGAAATTGGGGTTTGATGGGTGTTTTGGGGAGGAATTGGGGTTTGCTGGGTGTTTCAGGAGGAAATTGGGGTTTGATGGGTGTTTCAGGGAGATATTGAGGTTTGCTTCTGGAAGAAATTTGGGTTTGCTGGGTGTTTCATGAGAAATTGGAGTTTGCTGGGTGTTTCAGGGAGAAATTGGGGTTTGCTCCTGGAAGAAATTGGGGTTTGCTGGGTGTTTCAGGAGGAAATGAGGGTTTGCTGCTGGAGAAATAAGGATTTTATGGGTATTTCAGGGAGAAATTAGGGTTTGCTGCTGGAGAAATGAGGGATTGGTGGGAATTCCAGGAGTAAATCAGGGTTTGCTCTGGAGATTAAAGGTTTGCTGTTTCAGGAAGAAATAACAGTTTGCTGCTGGGGAAGTTAAGGTTTGCTGGAGATTGCTGGAAGAAATTGGGGTTTGCTGGGTGTTTCAGGGAGAAATTGGGGTCTGCTGGGAATTCCAGGACAAAATCAGGGTTTGCTTCTGGAGAAATAAGGCTTTGCTGGGGATTTTGGGAAAAAATAAGGGTTTGCTGCTGGAGAAATGAGGATTTGCTGGGTGTTTGAGGAAGAAATGAGGATTTTTCTGGGTGTTTCAGGAAGAAATGAGGATTTTCTTGGTGTTCAGGAAGAAATGAGGGTTTGCTGGTGTTTCAGGTGGCTTGGCTCTGACTTTAAAAGCACTGAGGTGCACTTGGGGCTGGGCTGCTTTGGCTGCTCCAGTGCCAGGGGCTGTGCTCAGCTCTTTGTTGCTTGTTCATTCCAGAACTCCTTGGTTTGAAAGTTTGATTCCCACTCATAGTTTGTGCCAATAAAAACCAATAAATAATAAACTTACATAGGTTTGTTAGGGTGGGGTAGGAGATTTTAAAAATCCTTTTGGCTCAGGTGCCTGTTTCCTGCCAAGTTTTGGAGTCCACCCCCCTCATCTTGATTTCTACATTCCAGCCCTAATTTAAAAACCCATATTAAGATCTTAAAATGCAACAGAGCTCATTCTCTGTGGTTTTTTTTTTTTTTTTCTTTCCTAGAGATTTGTTTTTTAAATGCTGGAGGATAAACTCCTTTTTATTACATGAGCTGATGGTAAAAACCTACAAAAAACCTTTCTGTATCCTTAAAAAGGATACAGAGAGTCTGGCTCCATCTTCTTCCTACAAGAGCAAATCTGAGCCACGGGGATAGAATTCTCTGGGGGCTCCTCTCAACCTCAATTATTCTGTTATTCTAAGAAGCACACAATATTCCATTTATCTGTGCATCAGCATCCTGCTCCCTTTTCTCCCTGAGAAAAAGGAAGAGGAAAGGAAAGTTGGGAGGATGAAAAAGGTGAATTTCCACAGGTTAAAGGAAGAGAAAAGGAAAGTTGGGAGGATGAAAAAGGTGAATTTCCACAGGTTAAAGGAAGAGAAAAGGAAAGTTGGGAGGATGAAAAGGGTGAATTCCCCCAGGTTAAGGTGGTCAGAGGGGCACGTTTGTGGTGTGGAATTTTGGGGGCCTGTCCCGAGGCTGGGGCAGTCCCACAAATCCCATTTTCCCTGTGGGAGATCCCAGCCTGGTCCAGCAGCAGGGCTGGGGTTTTCCCCACTGGGATCCCCACCCAAAACCAGCAATCCCAGTTTGCTGCTCCCTTTGGTGGCTCTCTGATTGTGGAGATTTTAAAAATCCCCCCTGGCAAAGTTTGCCCCATCCCTGGGGGAACGTTGGATCCCATCCCAAAACTCCTCCACGGGAGGAGAATCAATCTGAATTTCTGTGTGCTCTGCAGCCCCCCAGGCTGAGCTAAATAAAGCTGATTTTTCTGTCACTGCTGCTGCTTCCTTTCAGTACCTCCTGTACTTTGAGCTTGCTCTTCAAGTGCGTTGAAAATGAAGCTTCTAGAAGATTCTTGTCACCTTATCTGGTGGTTAATTGCCATTCCTTTTCCAAAACCTTCTGCACCAGGAGTTTTGTTTTTGAAGTAATTGAAAGTCTCTCTTTGTTTCATGTTCACAAATTGTTAGTCATGAAAGATGACAAGATCAACTTATGTTTCCTTGGAAAACTTAATTTTTCTTTAAAGCAGTGGTGGGAACAAGAGGCCTATTAAAGAACAAAGCCACCAAATATGAAATCTGTGTTTTCACTGTTCCTGTTAATAATGATCTGTGATCAAGACACGTGCACAGCCCTTTCAAGAATATATTATTTTGTACTTTTTTATTTTTTTCTTAACTTCAGTAATAAGAGCAGAATGTCCCTTTGAGATGAAGTTTTGCAGACGTTGCTGCCCTGGCAGTTTGTTGTGCTGAAGCTCCACGGAGCAGAGTTTGTCAGGAAAGGAGGGGGAAAATCAGGATTTTGTGAGTTTTGGAGGAGTTTGGGCTGTGAGGATTTTGGAGGAGTTGGAGGGCATTAAAGGTTTCACCCTTGAAATCACCAAGCTGAGAGGTGGGGCTGGGTGAGGTTCTCGTGGAGGAAATGAAAGTGAGGTTTGTGGTGCTGGTTTGGGGGTGAATTTTGGAAAAGCAAAGGGATTGAATTAAAGTGAGGTTTGTTGTGCTGGTTTGGGGGTGAATTCTCCTGGAAAAGGAAAGGGAAAAAATGCATGTGAGTTTCGTTTTGTTGGTTTGGGGGTGAATTCTCCTGGAAAAGCAAAGGGATTAAATTAAAGTGAGGTTTGTTGTGTTGGCTTGGGGGTGAATTCTCCTGGAAAAGTAAAGGGAAAAAATTCATTTGAGGTTTGTGGTGCTGGTTTGGGGGTGGGTTCTCCTGGAGGAGCCCAGGGGTTCAGCAGGCTGCCCTGGGATGGTGCCCATGGAAAGCTGGGCTCCCCTCAGGGATTTGGGCACAGCCTGAGCTCCCAGATCAGGAACTGTGCCCCAGGCTGGTCCCTGGAGGAGGTGACATCCCTGGCAGCACAGCCTGGAGCTGAGATCCACAGGAATTCCTGGGATCCTGCCTTGGGGAGCTCCCAAACCAGCTCAGCACAGGACAGCTGGGTGTGAGCCACGCTGTCCTGGGGTGAGAGCAGGGGTTAAACACCCAGATTTATTTTAAATTTCCCTCTCAGAGCTGGTGTCCCAGCAGGGTGTGCAGTCAGGTGTCTAAACCAGCTGTAAGGTGGGAAATACATTGATTTTTAAAATTATTATTATTTTTTTGAGCTGTTCATTGCTTGTTCATGCCAGCCTGGCCGTGCTGGCTGCTCTCACCACGCCTTCCCCCCAAGGTCAATCTCAGAATTTGGAGCCACAAACTCCCCCCGTTGCTCCCCTTGTCTGACAGAGTGAAATGTTTAAAACAATTGCTTTAATTTGGTTTTTTCTCTCCTCCAGCTTGAAGAAATCCTCTGCAGAGCTGAAGAAGATCCTTGCCAATGGCCAGGTGGGTGCTCTGGGGGTCCCTGGGTGCAGCTCCCAGCTCATGCAGCTGAAATGTGATTTTTTTAACCCAAAACTGGGGGCCATGGGAGCATCCAGGCTCCTGGTTTGCCTTGACAGGCTCAGAAATTGGCTCCCCACTTCTCAAAATCTGCTTTGGCTGCAGAAGGAGAGAGGCCCCTCAGTCAGTGTGGGGTGACTGAGTGAGCTGCTCACTTGTCAGAGATGGAAATGAGATTAAATACTTGGGGTTTTTGTGTGGAACAGTTGAATTTTTGGTTGCTTTGTGTATTATTAGAGCCCTGGTTATTGGGAAATTTGGACTTTGTGCCCTGACAAACACTGACCCCCGAGAGAGCCCTGCCCTGCACCTGGGAGGGTGGAGAAAGCTGCCAAAATTACCTGATGAAATTAAGATTATAGGTGTGTGGTTTGCTTCAGAGGGTGCAGTGAAGAATGGAGTTTATATTTATAGGAATATGTAATAAAGAATGGAGTTTATATTTACAGGAATATGTAATAAAGAATGGAGTTTATGTTTACAGGAATATCAGAGGGTGCTGTGCATGAATTGATTAAGAATCTGCTGGAATTCATTTCATGGCCAGTGTGTGGGTGTTCATTAAATGTCTCTGGTTCTAGGTAGTTTGCATATTTATGGGATGCAATTCTTGTTTTTGCAGGTGTAACCTGCTTTTTCCACAAGACTAGGTGGTTTTGTAAGCTGATTTTCATCCTTGGGGCTCCTTTCTCAGGGAGCCCAACAGGCTGGCTGTTACTTTACTTGGAGTAGCAGTAAAGCCTGATTTTACAATTTACTGTAAGGTAAATTTTATTTTATCAGGTTTTATTTCTATGCAGCAAATGACCTGAGTGGGGTTTGGGGCAGGAGACACTGAAATATTTGGCAGCTTCTGGCAAGGAACCACCCTGGAATCACTTCAGGATTGGGGTTTGGGCTGGGGGGGATCTGAGCCCCAACTGAAAATCCTTTCCCCTGCCCCAGGGAGTGCCAGGCCCCTCCTGGGACCCTCCCAGGGATGGGGAATCCAGAACCCTCAAGCAGCCACAGAAATCTATTTGAATATAGAAATGTTTTATATAGATAAATGAGTATAAAATAAATATATTAGAATATATTATCTTAGTTATTATATATTCATATAAATAAATATAAAATATATACATTAAACTATAAAATACATAAAAATTAAATATATAAATTCATATATTTTAATATATAAATATATTATATAAGTGAATAAAAATATTAAAATAAAAGTATAAAATATATTTGGTTTATATTTGTTTTACATTTATAAACCCAAATATAAAATATAATAAAATAATATATTTCATATATTATATACGATATAAAAATTTTTATTCAAAATAAAAATACTTTAATATATAAATATATTATAGAAATGAATAAAAATATAAAAATGAAAGTATAAAATATATTTGGTTTATATTTATTTTATATTTATAAATCCAAATATAACATATATTAAATAATATATTTTATATATTTAATATATTATATACTATATAAAATTTTTTATTCAAAATAAAAATATATTAATATAGAAATATATAAATGAATAAAAATATTAAAATAAAAGTGTACAATGCATTTGGTTTATATTTATTTTATATTTATAAAACCAAATATAAAATATATTAAAATAAGATATATATTATATATTATATTTAATATGTTATATATTATATTTTATATATTATATATTTCATAGATTATCTATGATATTTTTATTCAAAACAAATATATTTAATATAGAGATATATTTTATAGATAAATAACATTCTAAAGCTAAAATGAACATATAAACTATATTGTAAAATCTCTGTATAAAGCCTGACAGATGTATTTTAGTAGACAGCAATGTTTGTGGCAGGTTTGGCAGCCTTGGAGCTGCCCATTAGGCTCCATTGACTGAGACATCTGTGTCAGTGCAAATAAAAGAGTCTCATTGATTTCCTTACCTGCTCCTCCCTCCCCTCTGCCTTGGCAGCTGAGATCTCCGTGATCCCAGGGCCCTCCGAGATCCCCGTGATCCCAGGGCCCTCCGAGATCCCCGCGATCCCAGGGCCCTCCGAGATCCCCGCGATCCCAGGGCCCTCAGAGATCTCCGTGATCCCAGGGCCCTCCGAGATCCCCGTGATCCCAGGGCCCTCCGAGATCCCCGTGATCCCAGGGCCCTCCGAGATCCCCGTGATCCCAGGGCCCTCCGAGATCTCCTTTATCCCAGGGCCCTCCGAGATCTCCTTTATCCCAGGGCCCTCGGAGATCTCCTTTATCCCAGGGCCCTCGGAGATCTCCTTTATCCCAGGGCCCTCCGAGATCTCCTTTATCCCAGGGCCCTCTGAGATCCCCGCGATCCCGGGGCCCTCCGAGATCTCCGCGATCCCAGGGCCCTCCGAGATCTCCGCGATCCCAGGGCCCTCCGAGATCCCCGCGATCCCAGGGCCCTCCGAGATCTCCGCGATCCCAGGGCCCTCCGAGATCTCCGCGATCCCGGGGCCCTCCGAGATCTCCGCGATCCCAGGGCACTTCGAGATCCCCGCGATCCCAGGGCCCTCCGAGATCTCCTTTATCCCAGGGCCCTCCAAGATCTCCGCGATCCCAGGGCCCTCCGAGATCTCCGTGATCCCAGGGCCCTCCGAGATCCCCGCGATCCCAGGGCCCTCCGAGATCTCCTTTATCCCAGGGCCCTCCGAGATCTCCGCGATCCCAGGGCCCTCCGAGATCCCCGTGATCCCAGGGCCCTCCGAGATCTCCGCGATCCCGGGGCCCTCCGAGATCTCCGCGATCCCGGGGCCCTCCGAGATCTCCGCGATCCCGGGGCCCTCCGAGATCTCTGTGATCCCAGGGCCCTCCGAGATCTCCGTGATCCCAGGGCCCTCCGAGATCCCCGTGATCCCAGGGCCCTCCGAGATCTCCGTGATCCCCCCCCAAAAATGAGGTTTCTCCTCCACCACAAATGAGGTTTTTTTCCCCACCAAAAATGAGGTTTTTTTCCCCACCAAAAATGAGGTTTTTTTCCCCACCAAAAATGAGGTTTTTTCCTCCACCAAAAATGAGGTTTTTTCCTCCACCAAAAATGAGGTTTTTTCCTCCACCAAAAATGAGGTTTTTTCCCCACCAAAAATGAGGTTTTTTTCCCCACCAAAAATGAGGTTTTTTTCCCCACCAAAAATGAGGTTTTTTTCCCCACCAAAAATGAGGTTTTTTTCCCCACCAAAAATGAGGTTTTTTCCTCCACCAAAAATGAGGTTTTTTCCTCCACCAAAAATGAGGTTTTTTCCTCCACCAAAAATGAGGTTTTTTCCCCACCAAAAATGAGGTTTTTTTCCCCACCAAAAATGAGGTTTTTTTCCCCACCAAAAATGAGGTTTTTTTCCCCACCAAAAATGAGGTTTTTTTCCCCACCAAAAATGAGGGTTTTTTTCCCCACCAAAACTGAGGGTTTTTTCCCCACCAAAAATGAGGTTTTTCCTCCACCAAAAATGAGGTTTTTTCCCTCCAAAACCTGAGCCCAGTGCTGTTGAGTCCCTGGATTCAGCTGGAAATGGGGATTTAGGCTGACTTCAGTATTCTCAAATTCCTTATATTTTTTTAAAGTTTTTAATATTATTTATTTTATATTCCTGCTATTTTAAACATTTTTTTTAATATTTCAGAATTCCCAGGTGAATAATGTATTTCCCTTGGTGCCTTGAGGTTCTGGGAGTAGCAGCAGCAGGTGGCTGAACTTGCAAATCAGGCTGGTGCTTTCTCTGGTGTTACTGATTTATTCCAAAGTGATTTATTTTCCACTAAAACCACAAAATGTGAGTGAGATCTCCCTGTGGCTGCCTGAATTTGGCATTTTATTTGTTCTAAACTACAGAGGACAAGTGGTTGGTGTGCCCTGCAATTCACAGATTGCTTCCTTTCAAATTTTAAAACCAAACTTCTTATGATATTAAAAATGCTACTTAAACTCACTGATAAAACAAAAGAAGATAAGGATTAAGTGCCTCTTCTTATGATATTAAAAATGTAAATTAAACTCACAAAAAATTAAAAATTAGGTACTTCCTGTGATATTGGAATTGCTACTTAAAACCCACTAAAAAAAAAAAAGAATGAAGTTTTATATTTAAACCCAATTTAAAAATATAAGGATTAAGTACCTCTTCTTCTGGTATTAAAAATTTTACTAGAACCCACCAAAAAGAAATAAATAATTGGGTTTTAATGCTCCTTTTTAGTCAGCCTGATGGGAGTCAATCTGCTTTTTGTTGAGAGGAAATGAGATTGCAGTTGAGTTCTGCAGAATTTTGGTCACAGACCCACAACTGGCCGTGGGTTTTTGGGTGAAACTTTAACTTTTGTTCATTCTGGGGGGATTAAGTCACACTTAACCATTACTTAAGCCTGGCCTGGGTCATTATTTTTGATTATTTTTTGGCAGTTTCTGCTTTGAGGCCTCCCTAATGATATTCCCCCAGTAGTTTCCATTTGGCTTTAATAAGGAATTCATATTAATCATTAAAAGAAGGGGCCGTGATTCTTCAAGATAATCAAATATTGACAGGCCAGAAATAGCTTTCTGCCCAGCCTCATTGACAGAGGTGATGTGACATAAATATTTATTTCTTTTCTGTCACTCAGGGTAAATGCCACCCATTGATTCAGCATTGATAGAGTGTCACCAGTTCATAAGGAGCACTGCAGAGCCCCTGCTGCCCCCCTGGAGCTGCCTGCAGAGGGGACGTGCCAAGGCTGCTCCTGGGCTGCTCCTGCCTCTCAGGAATTCACAGGAACCCACCCTGGCTTTGCCAGGATTCATTGGGAATTTGGTTCTTAATAATTCACAAAACCCACCCTGGGTTCATCAGGATTCATTGGGAATTTGGTTATTTATTTACAAAATCCCACCTTGGCTTCATCAGAATTCATTGGGAATTTCATTCTTAATAATTCATAAAACCCACCCTGATTTTTATCAGGATTCATTGGGAATTTGGTTATTTATTTACAAAATCCCACCCTGGCTTCATCAGAATTCATTGGGAATTTGGTTCTTAATAATTCATAAAACCCACCCTGATTTTTATCAGGATTCATTGGGATTTTGGTTCTTAATAATTCATAAAACCCACCCTGGTTTCATCAGGATTTGTTGGGAATTTGGCTGTTTGTTCACAAAAACCCACCCTGGTTTCATCAGGATTCATTGGGAATTTGGTTATTTATTTACAAAATCCCACCCTGCTTTCATCAGGGTTAATTGGGAATTTGGCTCTCAATAATTCACAAAAACCCATCCTGGTTTCACCAGGATTCACTGGGAATTTGGTTCTTAATAATTCACAAAACCCACCCTGATTTCATCAGGATTCATTTGGAATTTGACATTTATTTACAAAAACCCACCCTGATTTCATCAGGATTCATTGGGAATCTGGTTCTTAATAATTCAGAAAAACCCGCCCTGATTTTCAACAGGATTAATCAGGAATTTGGCTGTTTATTTACAAAAAAGCATCCTGGTTTCACCAGGATTAATTGGGAATTTGAGTATTTATTTACAAAAAACCCGTCCTTATTTCATCAGGATTAATTGGGCATTTGGCTCTCAATAATTCACAAAAACCCACCCTGATTTCACTAGGATTCACTGGGAATCTGGTTCTTAATAATTCAGGAAAACCCACCCTGATTTAATTGGGATTAATTGGGAATTTGGCTGTTTATTTACAAAAGCCCTCCCCGATTTCACCAGGATTCATTGGGCATTTGGCTCTCAATAATATCCAAAAACATAATTTCCAAAAAACCCATCCTGATCTCACTGGGATTATTTGGGAATCTGGCTTTTAATTTCCAAACCCCCCCTGGTTTCATCCCCCAGCCAGTGGAAGGGAGGGATGCTTATCAATCACCCCGTGCTTCTGGCACCTTTATTTGAGCCAGTAAATCCCATTTTATCCCCATCAGCTGCAGCTCCTGCCTCCAGCCCAGCATTCCTGCTTTTCCCTGGAATTCTGGGTGCCTCAGAGGATGGAGCTGCTCCTGCCCCTGTCCTCTAGGGAGTGATGTGGAGAGAAATTCCCTTTTCCCACTGGGAAACAAGCAGGGGAATGTCCTGATGGCTCCAGTTCTGCTCAGCTCCTTGTTCATTTCTTGAGGAACTTCCAAAAAATTCTCCTCTCTTCCCCCACCAGGATGGAAAGACACCAACTGAATGTTGGTTTTGTGGGTTCCCTGGGTTTCCTTCAGGGTGAGGGGGTCAGGAGGGTGTTTTTGGGAATGCAGGGGGTGTTTACTCCAAGGCTGGAGGATTCAGGTGCTCCAGCTTGGAAGAGCAAAACTCCTTAAAAGTCCCAAGTCTGCAGCCATAGGGAAATTATTTTTATTTGAGGGATGCTCTGTGGGTTGTTTACATATTTAAAATCCCATTCATGAGCTGTTTTTCTCCAGGAGGAACAGCTTGCCCCCTTTCTGTTTGCATTTCCTGAGGGATGCAGTAAGCCAAGGAGCTTTAGTAGTGAAATAAATGTTCATTTCCATCACAAACCTTGGTGTTGGAATGGGCCCCCCTAAGGAACCTGGCCCAGGTTTAATTCCAAATAAATGATAAATTCATCACCTTCTATTTTGAGTTGTCTCAACTCAGGTGTTCCCATTCCAGTGAGAAACCACAATTTTTTGCTCAGGTAGTGAGAGGAAAAACCATCAATTTTGGATTAATCATTTCTGTCCTTGCCACTTCTTTTAAATCAATAAAATATTTCATTTTCTGCTCATTAGAAATGCTGAGTATTGACTCTTTGGGACATTTGAGCTTGTTATCATCACTTGTGTTAATACACAAAAATGACATCTTTCAGCAGCCAGGCCAAGCCATGTGAAATATTTCACTTGGTGTCCCATAAAATGCAAGTAATTACTGAAAATGAGTTCATGTTTCCTAGGAAAAGATCTTTTCAAAGCAGGATTTGCTCAAACATTTTCTACTGGAAATGATCAGGCAATGGGGGACTCTCTCTGGAAAAGAGAATTGCTTTCAGCCTGGAATAAATTCCGTTCAAAATATTTATTTAAAATATAAATGTGCACTGCAAAAACCTCTTTAATGGGATGTTAATTTGTGCCCAGTCAGAGTAACTCTGCTGGTCCAGGAGAAGGTTGAGCTGTGCTTTCACATCCCAGTGTGTAAAGCTGTTGTCAAATCCACAGAAAATGAGGTGCCAAATTCAGGGATTTGTCAGCCCAGGCTCTGAGTTGTCCCAGCCAGCAGAAAAAAAACGAGGCAAAGGATTTGCTGTGTGTCTCAAGGAAAATCACTTGGATTGGGATTCCAGGCTGATTTTTCTTTGGATAAAAAAATGTCCAAACAAACTGAGCTGTGCCAGAGCTGCCTGTCAGTGAGGCTCAGCTGAGCGATTCCAGAATAAATCCCAAACTTCTCCAGCTGCCAGGCTTGTTCCCATTCACCTCCAACTTTGCCTCTGCTGATGTGCTGCTCTGGAGCCCCTTTTCCTCTCAGCAGCAGTGCCCTGACCCTCTTGAGCTATATTATATCATTCCATTTTGACACCTTTTATCAAACTTTAATGAAATGACCCAGGCAAACAAATTGTCATTAAACTTTCCATCACTTTGTCCCTTGGTATCGTCTTTTATAAATTGGACAGCAAATGTTGTATTGATCTTCTCGTTCTTGCAGCTGAACTTGAAATGACCCAGACTGCTTGTTGTTTATGGCCTGGAGTTGCTTTTCCTTGACATTTCCATCCTCGGCATGACATCTCTTTTGTTTTTCTTTCTTTCTTGTGGAGATGAATGAACAAGACATTCGATACCGCGACATCCTCGGCCACGGCAACGGAGGCACCGTCTACAAGTGAGTGGGGGTTTCACCTCAAACCTGCCCCAAAATTCAAATTCCACTGCGCTTTTACTTCTTGCTTTTTGGGGTCTAGGCAGGCCCTCGCTGCTCTGCGGGGAAAAAAAAGTCATGATGTGAACTTGAAACCGTTCTGGGGCGTTTGGTTCTGGTTTTAGCGCGGCTTGGAGTCTTTTGTGGGAGCGAGTTGAGGGTTCTGGGATCTCCTGGGTTGGCCTCCAGGGTTTGGAATTCCTGCTGGCTCGCTGGGGGTGACAGCAGTGGGACCTGGTGGCACCAGTGCCCTGCCCTGCAGGATCCCTCGCCCCCTTTTGCTGCTCTCCCTCCCAGCCTGATCAGCCCCCCCAGATTTTGGTGCAGAAGCTCCAGCCCTGCAGCCAGGGTTAATTTTAATACTGTAAAAATTAAAATAGCACAGAGCAGACTTTCCTGTTGAGAAAACTCCTGCTTATGCGTCGTGCAAAGTTTAAACTACAGAATGTAATATCTGGGACTTAATAGTCTGCAGTGGGCTATGAAAAATATTCCTGTGGGAATTAAGAAATCCATACTTTGTCAGAAAGCCCTGGGGGAGTAATGAAGGTTTCCTCCAGAGAGCTGTTTACCATATACAGTAGCCCAGCATCCCATTAGGCTTTTGTTTATACCTTAGACATTTTAACTTTGATATTAACATTTTTCCCCCCCCACTAAAATGTTTTAAAAGCCATAGTTCATTTAGTTTGGTTTCTAATTGGCTGCCAGCATTGCAAAACTGCTCCTGGCAGAGGGGTGGATGGGAATGGACTTCCAGAGCCTCCGAGGAGGAAATGCAGCCTTGGGATGGACTCTCAAATCAGGTTGGCCCTGGGGGTGGAAGGTGGATCAGAAATCTCTTCTTGGAGAAGGACGTTCCTAGGACCTGAGGAAATGGTGTCATTCTCTGATTTTATGAGAGAGATGAGGGGGAATGTTGAGCTTTAGAGCTCAGACTTGTTGGTGTTGGGTGGAGAGGCAGAGAAGGGAATTGGGGTAAGAGCTGCATGTTCCTGTGTGCCACCATCCCGTGTTCCTGAGGGTGTGGAATTGTGTCAAAGCCCTGTGTGCCACCATCCCGTGTTCCTGAGGGTGTGGAGTTGGGATAAAAGCCCTGTGTGCCACCATCCCGTGTTCCTGAGGGTGTGGAGTTGGGATAAAAGCCCTGTGTGCCACCATCCCGTGTTCCTGAGGGTGTGGAGTTGGGATAAAAGCCCTGTGTGCCACCATCCCGTGTTCCTGAGGGTGTGGAGTTGGGGTAAAAGCCCTGTGTGCCACCATCCCGTGTTCCTGAGGGTGTGGAGTTGGGGTAAAAGCCCTGTGTGCCACCATCCCGTGTTCCTGAGGGTGTGGAGTTGGGGTAAAAGCCCTGTGTGCCACCATCCCGTGTTCCTGAGGGTGTGGAGTTGGGGTAAAAGCCCTGTGTGCCACCATCCCGTGTTTGCAGCTGGGATCCCCTGCCTGGAGTGGGGCTGTGACAATTCCCTGCCCTCTGGGCAGGCACAGTCTCACCTGGGCAGGCAGGAGCCCCTCCTGTGTCAGGAGGTGTTTCTGTGGCTCCTGTTCCTTTTTATCCCGTTCTTGTTTGGAGTCAGCAGCTGCAGGGACTTTGGGGTGTCCAGGGCAGGAGTCACCCCAGCCTTTTCCAGGGAATGGGGGCTGGTTTGGGTGGATATTTTACAGATTATCATGGAATCCTCCAGTGGTTTGGGCTGGAAGGGAGCTCAGTTTATCTCATCCCACCCCTGCCATGGCAGGGACACCTCCCACTGTCCCAGGAGCTCCAAGCCCTGCCCAGCCTGGCCTGGGACACTCCAGGGATCCAGGGGCAGCCCCAGCTGCTCTGGGAATTCCATCCCAGCCAGGAATTCCTTCCCCAGATCCATCTCAATCTCCACTTTCCCACTCTGAAGCCATTCCCTGGGTCCTGTCCCTCCATCCCTTGTCCCCAGTCCCTCTCCAGCTCTCCTTTAGGGATTCCCTGGATCCTTCCCTTCTCCAGGGGAGCATTCCCAGCTCTCCCAGCCTGCCTCCAGAGCAGAGGGGCTCCAGCCCTGTGGCAGAAGCACCTCAATCCCCCCTTCCCAAGAAGTTCCCAGTTCTCCCAGTGTGGCAGGGCATCCCTGCCCCAGCAGGGGCTGAGGGGCCCTCCCTGGGACCCTCCCAGGCAGGGGAGCAGCCCGGGATGGTTATTCCAGGCAATCAATGAGCACTGTCAGTGCAATGGATTGCAGAGTTGGGCATTTCCCTCTCTGGCTCCTGGCCCGGGGAGGAGAGGGATCGATCTGCAGCTCCTCAGCCAGCCCCTCCACACCCTTCCTTTGGTCTTTTTGTTATCCTTCCCTTCTATTTTTTATTTTATTTATTTTTTTTTCATTCCCCCTCTCTTCCTGAGCTCTTTATCCTGCCTCATACCCATGATGGCAGTGAAATATTCCCGCTGTTCCGGCGCCTGAGCAAAAACCTCCCAGCCTCTCTTTTTTCCCAGGGAAAAAAACTCTTCTGTTGGAATAGTTTATTGAGATGGAAGTATTGATCAGCCCTCCTGCTCCCCCCTGGCTGGAGGTGGGCTGGTTCTCTCTGAAAGCCTGTGTTTAGTTGGAAAACATGGGTTTTCTTAGTTAGCAAATGGATTTCATTTATTTGGGTTCTTTACAGCTGCGAGTGCTTTATGGCTTGGAGAAGAGGTGTCTTAGCTTTATTTTTATGACAGTATAATTATACTTTAGAAATACACTTGATTACTGCGTGGAGCAGAATTGTTCCACTATATTGGCTCGGCCAATATTGCTATACAAACAACTTTTCAGTCAATTGAGCCTGGTGAAAAATCAATACTTTATAGCAATATTTCTGGGGAGAACTTGCTGAATCTAAATGTTTTTCCTGTTCTGAAAAGAAGGGATTTTATGGTTCTTTGACATCTTGTTCTGCCCCTACCTTTTGATCCGCTGTTTGCTTAATTAAGGGACGATAAAAATTCTCCTGTTAGATATGGCAAAACCAGTTAATTAGCTCTGCTTTTGGGTTGCTTGCATGTTCAAAAATATGTGAGAAAATAGAAAACGAGCCCAAAGTGTCTATTGAACACTGCAGCAGAAAGCAGGGATTCTTCCAGCGCTGCTCAGCGGGCAGGGTGTGCCCTGGTTTGGGTAAAGATTGTCCAAAAAAGGGTAAAATCTGCTGTGGCAAAGCTCCTGGGGGTGCTGCCCTCCTGTTTGCCAGGTGCTGTAGGTACTTGTGTCCTCTGCCCTGACTGCCACTGCCCGTGGAGTATTTGAGTCCAATTTTGTGCATTTTTTGAAGCTCAGCTGCCCATGTGGCAGGACATCTCTGGGTTTGCCTAAATTGCTTTTTTTTTGGAACAAATCATTCAATGGTCAGCCCAGAAGGCGTTTAGAGGATCTGCTCTGTGCTGCATCTTTGGGCTCCAGCAGTGCCTGCAGAGCCTGCTCTGAGGAGATCTTTCCTCAGGTGAAGGATTTCCTCTGGTTGTGCCAGCCAGTTAAATTAAAGCAGCTTCTTTAAATTATTTAGACCCCAAATCCTTAATTTTGTATATTTTGAAAATATTCCAAAGTAGAATATGTTTTTCTCTGGCAAATAATTCCTCTGTCAGGTCTTCCTCACCCCATGTGTCTAAAGCATCACTATTTCCTTTACACAGAAGCAAAGTGAGGGGTTTATCCTTATTTTATTCTTATTCTGTGGGGTTTTGTGTTAGTTTTTCAAGGAGGAAGGAGAAGTGAGATGTCCTGAACTCTGTTTAGGGCAGGGCACATCCTCCTGGGATTTATTTTACGGTGAGGTTTTGTAGCTCTGTGGGTTCTGTTGAAGTCTCCAGCAGCAGGAGCATAAAGGAAAAATAACCATAAAGCCCCAATGATGCCCTAATTAATTTGGGAGTTACCAGGATCTGAGAGAGAGGGGAGGAATGGGAACATCAGTTCCCATCTCAGCAAAGTGCTGTGAGAGCAGAAGGCTTCACTTGGAAGTTGAGTCATTGGGAGAGAAGTGGATGTGGCTGATGTCCCACGCTGAAAAATTGGATAGCCTGGAAAGCAGGGAGAAATGAGAGAGCTTAATTTGTCTGAGCAATTTCCTGAGCAATTCTGCAGCGTGGTGGAACATTCCAGCATCTGCCCTGCCCCTCACTCCCTCCTCAGCCAGCCCTGAGTGCCCCATCAGCACATGGATGGAAAGTGGGGGAGACAGCTGGGGCTGCTCCACAGCCTGGAATCCATCCCGGGGCAAAGCTGGGCATCCTCTGGCACTGCTGGGGCAGCCCTGGCATCCCAGTCATGCCTCAGCTTTGGGGTTTGTATTTTCCAGGTTCTGTGCTGCCTTAGTGGGTGCGTCTGGGCTCACATGAGGGGATGGTGAGCTCTGTGCACAGAGCAGGGAGACAAAACAATTCCTGCTCCAGCTGGGCACCAAGGACAAATGAGCCAAATCTCAGCCCAGGAGCACAAACCCCCTGGGCTGGAGAGAGAAAAACAAGGGTGGGACTGCCTGGGCTACAGCTGGAACTGGGCAGCTTCACTGCTGGGTGGCTCCCAGGAAAGGTTCTCCCAACCTTTTCTCCCCAGTTCTTGTCCCTGGTGCTCAGGGAGGGGTCACAGGCAGGTTCAGTGCCTCGTTTGGCTTCCAAACACATCTTTGACCCTTGGAAGTCTTCACTTTGCATCTCCCTTAATTCCTGAGGAGGCATTTCCCTGGATCTCCTTCTTGTGCTTTCATTTTCTGCTCCTCTGGTCTGGATTTATTTTTAGCTCCCCTGAAGGTGTTGGGGCAGCCCTGCCTGGCTGAGCTGGAAGTGTCCCCTGGATTTTGTCTGATTCCAGTGGGGTTTAGAGCAGGCTGACCAGTGCCTGCTGGTCACTCCCTGCCCGTGGCCCCCCCATCAAATCTGTTCTGCACAAAAGTGCATAAAATGAAGATAAAGTGCCTCCTTGGAGCCTGACAAAACCCATTCCTCTGCAGAATGGGAGCTGCAGTGAAAGTAAATAAATGAATGGACAGCAATCACAGCCTAGTTGATGAAACTGTTCAATTAAAGCACAGGCATTTACATGGTGTAATTTCCCTAAATTGCCAATGAGCCCCTTTAGACACAACCAGTGTTCAAATTGATTTCAGCATTGATTTTGGCTGAAGCTGATAAATTTCTGCTTGTTAGTTAAAGTAATTTTGCAGAAGACTTTGTAGTGCAGTATTGAAGTGTTCATTTAGCTGATGGTTAAAAGAGGAGTTATTTACAGAGGCTTCTACTGTTGGGCTGAGATGGGACAATTCCCCGGTCATCTTTTTACTTTTAATTTTTAAGCTTCAGCATCCAATCAATACGTTATTGAAACTGATTAAAATGTATCCAGCCAGCTGCCTATGGCTGTTTAATTAGAAACTGGATGATTCTTAAATTAAAGTTGTTTTGTTTGTGGTGGATGTCCATAGCTGGGAAGATGGAGCGAGTGGGAAATGGGAGTTGGTGCTGGTGAGCAGTGAGGGAGCTGGGGTGAGAGCCCAGGGCCTGCCACCCTCCCAGGGAGCAATTCCTTCCAGAATCCCAATATCCATCCCTGCCCTCTGGCAGTGGGAGCCATGCCCTGGGTCCTGTCCCTCCATCCCTCATCCCCAGTCCCTCTCCTGCTCTCCTGGAGCCCCTTCAGGTGCTGGAAAGGCTCTGAGCTCTCCCTGATCCTTCCCTTCTCCAGGTGAGCACCCCTCATGTTGGCATCTTAACTCCTCCACCAGAGGAGGTGATGCAGCTTTTGGCTCACACTCTGTTGCTTCGTGTTTCATTCCTAAAACTGGGATGGGTTCACCCCTGGCATTGTGCCACGTGGGATAACCCACAGCAGCCAGAGCTCGGGGCTGCTCTGCTGCCTCTTGTCCTTGCACCAGATCAAACCCAGCAGGTGAATCCAGCCCTGTGCCTGGGACTGCTCTGGGTGCAGCTTAAATCCAGATTAAAACCCAGCAGGTGAATCCAGCCCTGTGCCTGGGGCTGCTCTGGGTGCAGCTTAAATCCAGATTAAAACCCAGCAGGTGAATCCAGCCCTGTGCCTGGGGCTGCTCTGGGTGCAGCTTAAATCCAGATCAAACCCAGCAGGTGAATCCAGCCCTGTGCCTGGGGCTGCTCTGGGTGCAGCTTAAATCCAGATTAAATCCAGCAGGTGAATCTGTGTCTGGAGCTGCTCTAGGTGACCCGGTGTGAGTGCTGGTGGCTCTGGGTGACCTGGTGGCACTGGGTGGCCTGGTGAGGGTGACCTGGTGGCACTGGGTGGCCTGGTGAGGGTGACCTGGTGGCACTGGGTGACCTGGTGAGGGTGACCTGGTGGCACTGGGTGGCCTGGTGAGGGTGACCTGGTGGCACTGGGTGGCCTGGTGAGGGTGACCTGGTGGCACTGGGTGACCTGGTGAGGGTGACCTGGTGGCACTGGGTGGCCTGGTGTGGGTGACCTGGTGGCACCTGCCTCTGCTGGAGCTCGGTCTCCATTGCAGGTGTCTCTCAGGATGGGTTCTGCCCCGCAGTGGGATGGGCACAGATCCCATTTCAGAGGCTGCCCCGGGAGTTTGGCTGCAGAGGGAGGGAGGAGCCCCTGGGTGGTCCTGGATGGGAGCAGGAGCAGGTCCCAGCACGGAGCTCAGGGATCCTCTCTCCCTGTGCTCTGATCCCAGCCCTGAGCTGGGTTAAGTGAGGCATTGCTGCTCAGCCTCTCCTTTCTGCAGCCTCTGCTGCCAGCTGTGCCCTTTTCCCAAGTCTGAGCATTCAGACACCCCTGTTTGCTGTTTGCTTGCCACGTCCCCAGCAAATCATTTTGCAATCAGCACTGGAGCATCTGCGGTGGCGTTTCAGAGGAGGGGAGGTTGTGCTGTGAACCAGCACAGCCCCATAAAAGCTCCTTTTTCCAACTGCTCTGCACTTTGCCTTCCCTGATTTAACAGCCACAGAGTCAGGCTAATGTGTTTGCTATTGCAGGAGGCAGCAACTGGCAAAGTGGTTATTTCCTAGGAGCAATTTGAATTTCTTTCCTTAGATGGCCGTGGGAGGACATGACACTGCTGTCACTGCCCTGCCACAGCACCGCAGACAGGGGCAGCACCAGGCTGAAAAAAGAGGGGAAAAAAGGAAAAAATGAGCAAATGTTGGGTGGTTTGCTGTGTGGGGCTTGCAGCTGCTGGGGCTGGGTTCCTTTTGCCTCCCCTGGCCCAGCTTTGTGCCCTTGGCTGTTTCTCAGGAATGTCACTTTGGCTCCTCCTGTGCCCTCACGTCTGGAGGTGCTGCTTGCTGCAGGCACAGCTTTCCTGGCCACTGCTGAGCCCACAGGAGAAGCTTCAGGCTCTTGTTTCTGTTTGGAAAGCCTCTGCCGTGGCCCCAGGGAGCTCTGGGGGGTGGGTGTGGGTGTGCAGAGCTTCCTCTGCAGCCCTCCGTGGGGAGAGCAAGCCCTGGGGAACGGGACAGGGTTCCCAGCCTTTGGAGGGCCATGATGCCTTGCTGGTTTTAGCAGACCTGGGTGATGATTTCATCCCCAGGTGTGAAGGAAACAAGGCAGAGGGAGGACCCAAACCATTCACTTGTGGTTTTACTCCATGGCCTGGGAAGCTCAGGTGGCAGGGAAGGAGGAGCTGCAGAGCTGGGACAGGCCGTGGGAGGGGCAGGGGTCTCCATCCTGGGGAGGAATTTCTCCCCAGCAGCCATTCCCTGGCTCCTGTCCCTCCATCCCTGTGGCAGCAGCCCGAGGTGTCCCTGGGCTGGAGCATCCCTGGCTCCTGCAGCCCCAGCTCTGCTGCCTCCCTGGCACTCCATCACTGTGTCACATTTGCTGATGCTGGTGATATTTCTGACTGACTCACGGGCACAGCAGACAGGTCATGGCTTTCCCTTGAATCCTGCAGGCTTGCCAAGGAATATCTTATTGATTAGAAATTGTTTCCCTGGTTGTTGTGGGGGAAGAAGGAAGGGATTTATCCTGGTGGCCAGAGGAAGCAGATCCTGTGCTGCTCCAGGCTCCTGCAGTGCCATCCTTCTGACAGAATAAATGAACTTTGGCTTCTAGCTAGAGATTACATTTATTTTGAGGTTTAACATAAGACTAAGCTCAGTTCCTGGTGGCAGGTTGCTGTGTTTGATGGGAAGAGCTGCTGGAAAAAGCTCAGGGCTCTTTGCACACTCAGCCCCTGCTTGTGCTGGGACCATTGCTGTGTCCCTCACACCTGGGCAAGGGGTTTGCAATTTAAAAATCAGGGAAAAATTGAGAGTTGGTGTTTCCCTTGAGGTTGCCTGTGGGTTGCAACCTGAAGTGGTTCTTTGCTTGCCCTGGAAGGAATTATCCCACAGCCACAGCATCCTGCAGCTCCCTCTGGGCTTCAGGGAAGATTCCTCACAGGGAAGAGGGAAAATTGTTGGTTTGAGCAAACTGAAAGAGAGGGAAGTGTTTTGTTTGCCATCTAAGCTATTTATTAAGAATTTATTAGCTCTTGGTTAAGAATCTGCTGCTTTTTCTCTCAAGTTGGGTTTGTTTTCCTTCTGTGTTGAGTAGAAATTGATCATGTTTGGTGTGTGAAGTTTTTAGCATTCAATATTAGGGTGGGCAGGGGCTCATTCCACGAGGAGCCCACGGCACTGCCATTCCTCCTTGCTTCTCTGTCCCTCAGGAAGAACAGATCAGGCAATGTGGGTTCCATTTCCAAACTTCCCCTGTTTTCCTTAAAACACAAACCAGCTCCTTCTGATGCTCCCAGCTGTGGGTTTGCTGCACAGCCACAGTTCCTGCCTGGGCTGGGGGAGCTGCTGAGGAGCTGGCAGACCCCCCAGAGCCCCCTTCCCCTTCTCCCTGCTATTGATCTGGATTTTCTGGGACCCCAGGGATGCTCTCTGCAGTCCATCACAAGTTGGCCTGAGCTGGAGGGCTTTGCTCAAGCACACTGCCTGCTCCCACACCAGCTCTCTTATTCCTTCCCCAAAATAACCCAGATTTTGGCCACAGCACCCCCGAGGGAGCAGAGTGGAGGAGACAAAGTCCTGCTGAAGGACTTGGCTCGTGTGGGGCCCTGCAGGTCTCTGGGATGGGGTTTTTACAGCCAAGGGTAGTGAAATGTTTGAAATATTTCAGTGAAATATGTGACCAGACTGTGCCAGCCTTGCCTGGGAGCTGCTGGGGTGGGTGCAGGGGCTTGGAATGGTGAGTTCAGGTGGGAATGTGGAGGAGGGATGGGCATGGCTGCTCCCCAGGGGGATTTTCCAGGCAGGCAGTGTCTGTCCTTGCCCTGGCTGGTGCCAGGGCAGGCTCTGTGTCACTGGGAGGGCTCCCACCAGGAGATGGTCCCTGCCCATGGAATGGGGTGGGATTTAAGGTCCCTTCTCCCCCAAACTGTTCCAGGATTCTGTGCTTGGAGAGGGAGATCCCCCAAAAGCCAGCTTGGGGCTGAGCATCCCCTGCCCCTCCCTGCAGGGCCCTGCTCAATCCCATCCCTGGTTTGGGGTTTTTAGGGTGGAACAGCTGGTTTTGGCTGTGTTTTAGGAATTTTCCTGCCATCCTGGAAGATTTTGAGTGCATTCCCTGGAAGGTTCCCGAGTTGCTGAAGGAACCTTTGGGGCTTTGCTGCTTTTCTCTGCCTGGTTCTGCAGTGGTGGGTTTGGCTGCTGCACTTCTGGAGGTGGCACCAAAGCCTGGGAGATGGGACTTTGAGTGGGAATTTAGGTTTAATCCCCTCACAGACATCCATGGACTGACTAGAAGCCTGGTTTTCCTCATGCTGTGCTCGTTGTCCTGCAGGATTTTGGTGGTTCATCCCTCAGAGCCTGCACAGAGGTGTTAAATTCAGGGTTTTGCAGGGCTGCCTGCAACCAAAACGTTCAATTCCACCTTCCAATCCCAGAGAACATCCCAGAAAATCCCTTATTCCTCGGGAGGGGTGGTTACTGCAGCAGCTCCAGCCTAATCTGAAGCCTTGGCTGTTAATTAAAGCACCCCAGAGGTGTAGGGTGTCCTTTGGTGTAACCAAAGCTCCATTAATCACTTTGCAGGTATTGTGCAGGTATTGTGCCAGGACAGCTGAGATGCAGGATCAGCCTGGAGTAAACAGATTCCTGCCCTCCTGGCATGCCCCAGGCCAGGCTCCCTGCTCTTTGTGATCCACTCCCAGCCATAATTAAATGTTCACTTGCTGCTGGCAGTGCTCTGAAAACCAAGCCAGGCCCCTGCCCTGGGCTGGAACCTGAGCCCAGCCCTGCAGGATGAGCTGGGGAGCATCATCATTAAATCATCACCTCTCCCTGCCCCAGGGAGAGCTGGCCGTGGAAAAAGGATCAGCTTTCCTCAGCCCCATATCAGCTGGGCACTGGGCTCCCAGTCAGCCCAGCAGGTGTGGAGCATCCCTTCCCAACCCCTCCATCCCTATTCCTGCTCCTCCCAAGCCCAGGGTGTTTTCCCACTCTTGGATCCATGGATTCAGCTCCTGTTCTCTCAAAGTTCCCATGGATAATCTCATTTTTTACTCTGATTTTTCCCCCTCTGCCTTGCTAAATCCCCTTTTTCCTCCCCTAAAACCTGGGAAATCATCTTAAATCCAGGATGTTTTCCCACTGTTGGTTCATCCCCAGAGCTCCTGGATCCATGGATTTGTGGATTCCTGGATTCAGCTCTATCCAAGTTCCCATGGATAATCTCATTTTGTACACTGTTTTTCCCCTCTGCCTTGTTAAACTGTTTTTTTCCCCCTAAAATCTATTGCCAGTCAGTTGCATTAATATTAATCCAGAGGTTATTAAGTTAAGGTGAAATTTTTAGGAATTTCTGAGCCACTACCAGAAATTAGGAGGAAAAAGGATCAGCTTTCCTGATGAGCTAATTAGGCTGGGCAGTGGGCTCCCAGTCAGCCCAGCAGGTGTGGAGCATCCCTTCCCAACCCCTCCATCCCTATTCCTGCTCCTCCCAAGCCCAGGGTGTTTTCCCACTCTTGGATTCAGCTCTATCCAAGTTCCCATGGATAATCTCATTTTTTACACTGATTTTTTCCCTTCTGCCTTGCTAAATCCCCTTTTTCCTCCCCTGAAATCTGGGAAATCATCCTAAATCCAGCATGTTTTCCCACTGTTGGTTCCTCCCCAGAGCTCCTGGATCCATGGATTTGTGGATTCCTGATTCAGCTCTATCCAAGTTCCCATGGATAATCTCATTTTCTACACTGTTTTTCCCCTCTGCCTTGTTAAACTGTGGGTTTTTCCCCCTAAAATCTATTGCCAGTCAGTTGCATTAATATTAATCCAGAGGTTATTAAGTTAAGGTGAAATTTTTAGGAATTTCTGAGCCACTACCAGAAATTAGGAGGAAAAAGGATCAGCTTTCCTGATGAGCTAATTAGGCTGTGCAGTGGGGTCCCAGCAGGTGTGGAGCATCCCTTCCCAACCCCTCCATCCCTATTCCTGCTCTTCCCAAGCCCAGGGTGTTTTCCCACTCTTGGATTCAGCTCCATCCAAGTTCCCATGGATAATCTCATTTTTTACACTGATTTTTTCCCTTCTGCCTTGCTAAATCCCCTTTTTCCTCCCCTAAAACCTGGGAAATCATCCTAAATCCAGCATGTTTTCCCACTGTTGGTTCCTCCCCAGAGCTCCTGGATCCATGGATTTGTGGATTCCTGGATCCAGCTCCTGTTCTCTCAAAGTTCCCATGGATAATCTCATTTTCTACACTGATTTTTTCCCCTGTGCTTTGCTGAACTCTGGTTTTTCTCCCCTAAAAGCTGGTGCCCCTCCATGGCATAAACATCCATCCAGGAGTTACTAAATCCAGGAGAAGTTTTTGGGAATTTCCAAGCCTTTACCAGACATTAGGGGAGCCCTCAGGGTTATAAATAAGATGAAATGACATTTTTGCCCTGTCTGAGGGTGATTTCACATGCAGAAAACCCAACTACTAAAGCTTTTCTTCTTCACTAATAATTGCTGGAGGTGCAGAGAGGTAAAATATTGGAATTCTCTAAAGTTGGTGCCATAAATCAGAGTGAGGCAGTAAAACCAGTGGAGAGGAAAGCCTTTAATGGTTTTGTTTTTATGCAAAATTACTTTGGATTTTGAGTGGTTTTTTTATTTTTAACTTCCTTTATTTTCTCATGTTTTTGTGGTTAGAAATATTCAAGTCACAAATAGCCAATTTTGGGGGTTTCTCCCCAGAAATTAAGACAAACTGCTGCTGGAACACCCTGGAAAATTATTTTGGGTTCATGTGGACATCACCAGTAATTCTTTCTATCTTTTTGTGCACCCTTTGATCATCAAATAAATGCAGAAATTGAAATTTGCTGAGATTTTCTGGGAGCCCTTAAGTCCTGAGATAGGATTTGCACAATCTGGTTTAATTCAATTTATTTGGTGAAGCTGCTTGTCTCTGAAAATACCCACGGGCCTGAGAGAATCCTGATTTTCCATGAAAATTCTGAATAATGGTGATGATCTCAATTAATTCCATTGAAAGAAAATGGGAAAATGGAAGAATTCCAGGTTGGACTCTAAGATTGAAGGTTGGACTTAATTTTGGAGAGTCAACCTAAATGAATCTGTTAAATTCCCATTTTTAGTTAATTTTCCTGCTGTATCAAAGCCTTCAGTGTTTTATTTTATATCAAAAATAAAGATACAAACCCCTATAAGTGGTTCCCTTGTAAATATATTTTTATAAATATATATTAAAATATATTTTAATTTTATATATAAATATATATTTAATATAATATATATAAAATATATAGTTATACGTATTTAAATATTATTTTAAATATATATATATATTTAATAAATATATTTTTGATCCCTTGTTTTCCTCAGTTTTCCTTTAGAAATGCTGGATAAAATTGAATTTACAGAAAATCCATGAGGTAAAACTCATTTTTCTGTGAAGTGAGTGTATTTATATTGCACATCCTCACAGAGGCAATTTTATATAAAATCTCAAATTATTCCAATTTTTCCAGGGCTTACCATGTCCGTAGTGGAAAAATCCTGGCAGTGAAGGTAAGAAATTCCAGACATTTTATTTTTTTCCCCCCAGTTTTCCTGCCCTTGCTTTCCTTCCCTTCCCTCTGACTTTTGGCTCTCAATTTGATTTATTGAATTAATTAATTTATTTACAGGAAATGTATTTATTTATTTATTTATTCATTCACTGTAAATTCAGTCATTCCCAATGAGCTCAGATTCCCAAAATTCAGGATTCTCCCCCAGGGAATTGCCTGAAAATCCCACATTTTGATACCTCCAAGGGTGTTTCCAAGGGCACCTGGGCTCCTTGATTAAACCTGGAATTTGTAGAATTCTGGGGTCTGGAAAAATCCCAATTTTCCCTAAAATTCACTTAAAACTGGGATGAAATGATAACAACAGTGGGGCAGATCTTGGATGCAATTTGTGAATTAAATTGTTCTTGTAAATGAAATTATTAATTAGAGTACTAATGAAATTATTAATTATAAATTATATTAATAATTATATTAATTATTATTTCACTTGAAGAAAAGCCCAAAAAAAAGTAATTTTGGGGCTTTTTAAAATGATAAAATACAGATTTAATTGCACAAGATAACCACAAACCTGTTGACTAAAACACTTCCAGCAGCCCTTATTATAAATAAGATTAAATGATTATTATAATAACCAACCCAGTGCTAATAATCCATAACATGATCCCTCAGTGATGGACCACTTTTCATATTTTGCATAACCTTAACCTCCATCCCTTCATCCCTTTTTCCAAGTCCCTTTTTCCTATTTAAAGGGGAGAATCCCCTTTAATTTAAAAATTTAAAGGTGAAAACCATGAGGCTGCACTGCTTTCTGCCATTCTCCCACTGCTTTTAGCTGAATTTTATTTAATTATCGTTATTACCTTTATTATTTATTCTCCCTGCCCACAATCCCCCAGATCTCCCTGGAGCTGTGCACGCTGTAGAAGACAACAAAGTCTGAATTCAATTAAAGCAGAATTTCTGAGAGTGACCTGGGATTTTTGCTCTGCCTCCCTTTAGTGGAGACAGAAATGGAGGGAGGCACCTGTGGCAGCCCGTGAGGAACTGCTGGGGTTATTCTGGATTTTTCCATGGCCTCTCCCTCATTCCAGCTGAGCAGGGAGTAAATTGTAGGTGGAGTAAATTGTAGATGGAGTAAATTGTAGATGGAGTAAATTGTAGATGGAGTAAATTGTAGATGGAGTAAATTGTAGATGGAGTAAATTGTAGATGGAGTAAATTGTAGATGGAGTAAATTGTAGATGGAGTAAATTGTTGATGGAGATGCAGCTTGGCCAGGAAGGTCACAGAGCTTCCCAGAGGACTTGCATGTCATTTTTGAGAAGTCCTTCTGGTCCAACATCCATCCCCAGCTCAACTCCAAAGTTCATACTTTCCCCTGGGTCTGAGGGCTCCAAAATTGCTGAATTTTGGGCAGAAACTTCATTAGGGAGATCAGAGGATCTGCATGTCATTTAAATTCATTTTTAAAAAGTCCTTCTGGTCCAGCATCCGTGCCCAGCTCAGCCCTTTCCCTGGGCACACTCAGGGGGTGCCAGGGCAGTAATGGCTGGTGCTGCAAAGTTCTTGGTTTTTTAGGCTAAAAAACCCCAAATCCATTCAATTATTGAGTGTTCCCAGGGAGATCCTGCATTCCCCACCCTGGAGTGTCCAAGGCCAGGCTGGACAGGGCGTGGAGCACCCTGGGGTGGGGAAGGTGGAATGAGATCCCTTCAAGGGCTTTTCCCACCCAAACCATTCCAGGATTCCAGGAATTTGCATCCAGGTATTAATTTCCAGCTTCATTCTCAGCAGCAGTGACTCTGAGATTTTTTTGGGATTTTTTTTTTGGGTTTAACACAGTTCCAGCCCGTGCTGGAAACTGTCTCCTCATGAATCCCTGGAAGTTTTTTTACCCCTGCAAAATGGGCTTGGAAATTTCGTACAAAAGGAGATGATAAATGCAGGTTAAGGTGAGATAGAAATATTTTTTCCCCTCTTTTTGTGCTGTGAATAAAGAAATTTCCTCCAGCCTTGACATGAGGTGGGGTCACACAAGCCACACTGGAAGAAAACAGTGAAATAATTTGCAGAGGAAGTGAGGCTGATCTCCCCTCATTAATTTTGGGGTGAAATAATCTTGTAATTCCTCTGTCTGTGCCCTTCCCTTGGTGTCCTGACCCCCTGGAAATGGGAAAGCTCTGCTTTCCCAGTTATCCTCATTATTGGGGGGTTTGTAATTAGGGTTCATGCAAATGAGCTCCAGACCTTTCCTCATGCTAGGCCTGGCTTTGGGATGCCAGGGATGTCTTTGGTCAGAGGAATTCCTGGCTGGGATTAGAAGTGAGCGAGATAAAATGTTGATTTGCCACCAGTGCCAGGATGGAATTTGGTGAAATGCAAAGAACACCCCTGGTGGGATCCCAGCAGATGAACTTCTGGGGTTTTCAGGCTGGAAAAATTGTGAGTGAGTATTGTTGGCCAGTGATCATTGATCTGGACCAGGGTGGTGAATGTTTCCTGGCAGCTCTGTGCTCCACTTGTACAATTCAGTTCAGTGGCAGCTTTTACAAACAGCCCTGGAGCAGCTCTGGGCTGCTCCTGGAGCCAGACCTTGGTGCTGCCTGGGAAGTGGGCTCCCCGTGCTGTGCTCTGCTCTGTCAGCACTGTCCTGGGATGTTTGTGCTGCTGCCTCTGGAAGCTGAGTCCTGCTTCCCTTCAGCCTCAAGTGTGGAGCAGTGAAATGAGTGAAATCAGCTGGTGAGGGGCTGGCTGGGCAGACAGCCTGGCTCACAGCACTGGGCCCAGCAGAGCTAACAGTTGAGGTCTTCAAAGGGCTGTGGCAAGGAATTCTGTGTTCAGTTTGAGTTTCAGTGCCTTGTTCAGAGGGTCTGCCCTGGAAAACCCTGGGAATTTAGGATTGCAGGAGGTGCAGCTGCTTTGGCTGCAGTCCCTGGTGCTTTGGCCCTGCTGGGCACTTGGGATGTTGACAAAATTTCCTTCCTGTTAAAATATTCTTTCCACCTATTCCTCTCCTCCTTGTAACCCCACAGTCATCATTATTCCGTGGATCTCCAGGATCTTTATTTTGAATTATTCACTTCCCTTTTACATGAGCTCTGTGTGTTTCTGCCTTTCAGGTCATACCCTTGGACATAACACTGGAGCTCCAGAAGCAGATCATGTCAGAGTTAGAAATTCTTTACAAGGTGGGTGGATTTCACCACTGGAATTATCTTTACCTCAGTTTTCTTACAGCAGGTTTTAAAACAGCCTCGTGGCTTTTTTCTCTCTTTTCCCAGTGTGACTCCTCGTATATCATAGGATTTTATGGTGCTTTTTTTGTAGAAAACAGGATTTCATTGTGCACAGAGTTCATGGATGGTGAGTAGTGGATCCACTTTGCTTTTGATTGCCAAGTAATTAAAGGAGAGAATTCTTTTTTGCTAGAACGAAATGCAACAGTAAGACTCGAAAATGTGGAGTATTAATAATATTGCAGGTAGTTAAAGAACCAGAGCAGGCTGGAATTGGGGGTGGGGGGACATTCTGCATTTTCCCTGCGTGGAACTTCGCTTACTTTTATGGAAAATGTAAACAGAAGAGGAATAAAGGCAGCCTTAATTTGTGGTTTGGTATTTGAGCCTCCCGTGCAATCTGTCCTCGCTGACAAAACAGCTGTTCCTCACTTGGAGTGTTCTGATAGCCAAAACAGCTTTTCCTTTCAAGAAATCTATTAACCCAATGTCCTGGGTGTTTGCAGTGGAAATGGTCTCTTAATTACCAGGCAAGGAGTTATTTTCCAGCCCAGCTGTTTCCCAGCTCGCTGCCGAGTTCCTTCTGGAGCCCCTCGTTCCTCCCCACGTGAATCCTCACCCCAAAACCATCCCTGACCCCAGAGCCAGGAATTCCAGAGCCCTCCCAGCCCTTGGCTGGGGAATTTGGGATATTCCCAAGGAAAAGCAGGGACAGTGCCCTGGGACAGCAGTTTGTGACCTGTGCTGGTGTCTGAATTTGGGATATTCCTGAGGAAAAGCAGGGACAGTGCCCTGGGACAGCAGTTTGTGACCTGTGCTGGTGTCTGAATTTGGGATATTCCTGGAGGAAAAGCAGGGACAGTGCCCTGGGGCAGCAGTTTGTGACCTGTGCTGGTGTCTGAATTTGGGATATTCCCAAGGAAAAGCAGGGACAGTGCCCTGGGGCAGCAGTTTGTGACCTGTGCTGGTGTCTGAATTTGGGATATTCCCAAGGAAAAGCAGGGACAGTGCCCTGGGACAGCAGTTTGTGACTTGTGCTGGTGTCTGAATTTGGGATATTCCCAAGGAAATGCAGGGACAGTGCCCTGGGACAGCAGTTTGTGGCCCATGGTGGTGTCTGAATTTGGGATATTCCCAAGGAAATGCAGGGACAGTGCCCTGGGACAGCAATTTGTGACCTGTGCTGGTGTCTGAATTTGGGATATTCCCAAGGAAAAGCAGGGACAGTGCCCTGGGACAGCAGTTTGTGACCCATGGTGGTGTCTGAATTTGGGATATTCCTGAGGAAAAGCAGGGACAGTGCCCTGGGACAGCAGTTTGTCACCTGTGCTGGTGTCTGAATTTGGGATATTCCCAAGGAAATGCAGGGACAGTGCCCTGGGACAGCAGTTTGTCAATTTTTAATTCTCAGTTTCAGTTTCTTTCCTTGCCTGAAGAATTTGTATTTCATTTTGGACTCTGGTTTGATGCTGAGGTTTTTTGCAGGAGAGGAGGGAGGTTTCCCAATCCCTTGGGAAGACCTGTAGGGATTTAGGGGGAATTCCATGTCCCCATGAGTGGGGGATGCTGACAGGGCTGTGCCAGCTTCTTTCCCATTCTGGGTTTACTGGGAAAACTTCAACTGCTTCCCCAGGAATTTTATTTCAGGCATCAGTGTGGACCCAGACAAACCCTCCTGGTGTGATGGCAGGAGGAGATGGCTTTAATCATGGATATAAAATGGATATTTCTGTCCATCTCAATGGCCATTTATAGCCATTTAATTGGATATTTCTATCCATTGAATCCTGAGTGTAAATTTTGGATACCACAGAATGGTAGCAGCAGCTCTGAGGGGACAAGAGCTGGGATACTTTGGACCTTGAAATCTGCTTTTTGGGATGATTTTGTTATCCCCAAGACATTTTCCCACGCAGTTTGGAGTTCTTTAACGTTGACATTTATGGCTGGAAGGTTTTCTAACGTTTTGTCTCTGCTGTTTTCTGAGTGTCAGTGCTACAGGCAGGAATCAGGGGTGTGGTGAGAGCTCCCTGAGTGCTGCTTGGTGTTTCTGCAGAGTTTGGCAGGGTTTGAGGGTCAGTTATTTCTGCCCAGCCATTGCTCCATCACTCTGGGTGTTTTTATTAATAACCAAGGCCTAGAAAACCCCTGGGGCTTCAAATCTGGGGCACTGTTTGATCTGGCAGCAGCTGAGCACGTGCTGTTTGTCCCTGCAGGGGGGTCCCTGGATGTGTACAGGAAAATTCCAGAACACGTCCTCGGAAGGATAGCGGTGGCTGTGAGTAATTTATTGCTTTTTGTCTCTCAGTTCTGCACTTGGGGGTGGAAAATCTGGGTTTGGGTGGGCACTGGGGGGCTGGGGCAGCTCCAGGGTCCGTGTGGGAGGAGGGTCCTGCCTCTCTCCTGCTGCTCCAGCCATCCCCTGTGCTCAGGGGCTCTGGGGTGAGGGAAAGCTGCCTTGGGAATGAGCAGCACATCCTCTGGGAGTGTGGGATGAGGGCTGGGAATGAGCAGCACATCCTCTGGGAGTGTGGGATGGGGAATGGGAATGAGCAGCACAACCTCTGGGAGTGTGGGATGGGGAATGGGAATGAGCAGCACAACCTCTGGGAGTGTGGGATGAGGGGTGGGAATGAGCAGCACAACCTCTGGGAGTGTGGGATGGGGAATGGGAATGAGCAGCACAACCTCTGGGAGTGTGGGATGGGGAATGGGAATGAGCAGCACAACCTCTGGGATTGTGGGATGAGGGGTGGGAATGAGCAGCACATCCTCTGGGATTGTGGGATGAGGGATGGGAATGAGCAGCACATCCTCTGGGAGTGTGGGATGGGGGATGGGAATGAGCAGCACAACCTCTGGGAGTGTGGGATGAGGGGTGGGAATGAGCAGCACCTCTGGGAGTGTGGGATGAGGGGTGGGAATGAGCAGCACATCTGGGAGTGTGGGATGGGGGATGGGAATGAGCAGCACATCTGGGAGTGTGGGATGGGGGGTGGGACTGCTGGGAGGGAAAGGTGGGAGCTGGGATGGTCCAGCCTGCAGGAGAGGGCTCCAAGGAGAGGGACTTGGGACAAGGGATGGAGGGACAGCACACAGGGAATGGCTTGAGGTTGGAAAAGTGGAGATTGAGATGGATTTTGGGAATGAATTCCTGGCTGGGATGGAATTCCAGAGCAGCTGGGGCTGCCCCTGGATCCCTGGAGTGTCCCAGGCCAGGCTGGGCAGGGTTTGGAGCTCCTGGGGCAGTGGGAGGTGTCCCTGCCATGGCAGGGGGGGCACTGGGTGGGATTTGAGGTCCCTCCCAACCCAAACCATTGCAGGATTCTCTGCCTCAAACCCGTGTGAAAGGATGGAGTGCATGGACTGGGATGGGGAAACAAAAGAATTTGCTGGAAGTCTGGGTGGCCACATCCCTTCCTGTCAGCATTTCTTCCCATCAGGATGGAGAAGTGCTTTTAATCACCTTGATTTATTAGATTATTGCTTTAATCAGCCCCTTGAGCCCTTCTGCTCCCCGTGGTGCCCTCAGGAGGTGGCTCAGGATCCTCTGGGGCTCCTTTGTCTCTGA
Organism: Haemorhous mexicanus; assembly: GCF_027477595.1. Classification (NCBI taxonomy): domain Eukaryota; kingdom Metazoa; phylum Chordata; class Aves; order Passeriformes; family Fringillidae; genus Haemorhous; species Haemorhous mexicanus. Next base: position 21,172,706 of record NC_082353.1, read on the forward strand.
GGGGGTGGTTTCCATCCTGGCTGTCCTTGTTCTGGCCAGAGGGACTCCCCTGGTTTTCCAGCCCTCTCTCTGTGGTTGCTCCGTGGGTTTTCCTTGCCAGCTCTGAGGGCTGGGTTGGTTCCTGCCCCCAAAATGCAGGGGCAGAACAGATTGTCCTGCTCAAGGAGGATGAGGTTTTTCCCTTGGCACAAGGCAGAGCTGCCCCAGGCTGGTCTCTCACCCCTTCCACCCTGGAGCAGCCCCAGGGAAGGGTTAATTGGGGTCGGTTTTGGGGTGGTGAGGCTGTGCTGCCTGAAAAACCCTCAGATCTCCTGGGTTTGCCCTTGAGGTGTTGACAGTGGGAGCCTTAAAGCCCCTGGCAGCTCATCCTTGGGGCTCTGCAGCCTTCAGCTGCTGCAAATTCGCTGGCCATGATTGAAAACTCAAATTACAGACCAACAGAAAACTCAAAAGTTCAAAAAAAATCCATCTTCCCCCCGAGCTGAGCAGAGGGTAATGACCAGGGTCTCAGTGGATCTCACCAGGCAGGGAGATACTGCAAAACAATTGCCAAATATCAGGCACACTTTGATAACTTAAGCAGTTTAAAGCATAACAAAGTTATTCTATCATGTGCCATTTAATTAAGTGCTGGCTTTTCACATTCATTATACATCAAGCTGACAATTTAAATCCTTTAATCCAGCACAGGCAGCTATTTGGTCTCTGTTCATTGTAATTCACAGCTCTCCTTTCCTCTTCATTTGTGTGGCCTGCCCAGGGTGATGAACATCCCTCTCTGATGCTGCTTCCTCTGAGCAGCTTCAAACCTGCTCATTATGTACCTGGCAGCTCCTGCTGCACTTTGAGAGCTTTTCACCTCAGCTCACAGGCAGAATCTTTCATCTCCTCTCCCCTCTGGCTGGGGAGTTGCTCCCAGTGTCCCCATTTTCCTGAGGAGGATGATGAGGATGGTTTGATCAGCTGGGATGGGCTTCCAGCATTCCCTCAGCTGCTCATTCCTCCTCCTGGTCTTGCTGTGGGTTTCAGCCATCACCCCCTGGGTTTCTCTCTCCCCCATCCTCCCCTTGCATTCCACAGGTGCTCCCCTCCGTTCTCCTCTCACCCCCAGTGCTGCTCTCCAGCCCCACCTTTGGTGTCTCCATGGCTGGGGTTTCATCCCCCGGGCTCAGCTTGGCCCTGATCAGCCAGCCTGGCTCCCTGACAGGCAGATCTCACTTTTCCTGCTTGCTTCATTTCCTATTTCCTGCCTGGGAGCCTCACTCCCTGAGGTGGATATCTCACTTTTCCTAGTTTTTATTTCCTGCCTCACTCCCTGACATGGATATCTCACTTTTCCTGGTTATTTCATTTCCTATTTCCTGCCTGAGAGCCTCACTCCTTGAGGTGGATATCTCACTTTTCCTAGTTTTTATTTCCTGCCTGTGAGCCTGATTCCTCCCTGACATGAATATTTCACTTTACCTGGTTATTTCATTTCCTATTTCCTACTCATGAGCCTCACTCCCTGACATGAATATCTCACTTTTCCTGGTTATTTTATTTCCTATTACCTGAGGTGTATATCTCACTTTTCCTAGTTTTTATTTCCTGCCTCACTCCCTGACATGGATATCTCACTTTTCCTGGTTGTTTTATTTCCTATTTCCTGCCTGAGAGCCTCACTCCCTGAGGTGGATATCTCACTTTTCCTAGTTTTTATTTCCTCCTGTGAGCCTGGCTCCCTGACAGGCAGATCTCACTTTTCCTGCTTGCTTCATTTCCTATTTCCTGCCTGGGAGCCTCACTCCCTGAGGTGGGTATCTCACTTTTCCTAGTTTTTATTTCCTGCCTCACTCCCTGACATGAATATCTCACTTTTCCTGGTTATTTCATTTCCTATTTCCTGCCTGAGAGCCTCACTCCTTGAGGTGGATATCTCACTTTTCCTAGTTTTTATTTCCTGCCTGTGAGCCTGATTCCTCCCTGACATGAATATTTCACTTTACCTGGTTATTTCATTTCCTATTTCCTACTCATGAGCCTCACTCCCTGACATGGATATCTCACTTTTCCTGGTTATTTTATTTCCTATTACCTGAGGTGTATATCTCACTTTTCCTAGTTTTTATTTCCTGCCTCACTCCCTGACATGGATATCTCACTTTTCCTGGTTATTTCATTTCCTATTTCCTGCTCATGAGCCTGACTCCCTGGGGTGGGTATTTCACTTTTCCTGGTTATTTCATTTCCTATTTCCTACTCATGAGCCTCACTCCCTGACATGAATATCTCACTTTTCCTCGTTATTTTATTTCCTGTTACCTGGGGTGTATATCTCACTTTTCCTAGTTTTTATTTCCTGCCTCACTCCCTGACATGAATATCTCACTTTTCCTGGTTATTTTATTTCCTATTACCTGAGGTGGATATTTCACTTTTCCTAGTTTTTATTTCCTCCTGTGAGCCTGGCTCCCTGACATGAATATCTCACTTTTCCTGCTTGTTTCATTTCCTATTTCCTGCTCATGAGCCTCACTCCCTGAGGTGGATATTTCACTTTTCCTAGTTTTTATTTCCTCCTGTGAGCCTGGCTCCCTGACATGGATATCTCACTTTTCCTGGTTGTTTCATTTCCTATTTCCTGCCTGGGAGCCTGACTCCCTGGGGTGGATATTTCACTTTTCCTGGTTATTTCATTTCCTATTGCCCGACTCCCTGAGGTGGATATTTCACTTTTCCCAGTTTTTATTTCCTGCCTCCAGTTCCCAGTGCAGAGCAGGGGCTCAGGAAGGAGGGGAACAAAGGAGTTTCAGAGAAGGGAAGCTCCTGGAGCAGGAGGGGAGCGCTGAGGCTGAGCCAGCCCTGGCAGCTCCTGGGCTCTGGTGCTGCTCTTGGCACAGTGGAGCTGTTGGGAGGAGGCAGCAGGAGCCTTTTGTTTTCCCTGGAATTGCTCAGGGGCTCCTTGGAGCCTCCCCAGGCTGTGTCTGAGGGGCAGCAGAGCCTTTTGGGGGGCTGGGGCACCTTGGTGCTGAGTCCTGGGGATTACCCAGCTCCCGGGCTGGCTGGAGGAGGACAGACAGACAAAAGCTGCAGCTCGTGGATGGATTTTGGAGACAAAACCTGCAGCTTCCAACATTTCTTTCCCCCAGGGTTTTTTTTCCATCCCCATGTCCACAGTCATTTATTTTTTCATTCTCCCAAGACGTGGCCAGTGCATGAGTCCACGGAAGCTGCTTGCTGACAGGTGTGACCTGCAATTGGTGCAAGTTTTAAAGGGAAGCCATCTCCAGAGGGGAAGGATGCAGCACATGCAGGCATCCCCTGCATCCCAGCACTCCTCTGGCTCCAGCTTTGGGGTTTCTGGCCTTGGGCTCGTTGGTCTGGGGGGGCTTTCCCAGCCTAAATGGTTCTAACTGGGCACCCCTGGGTTTGTCCTTCTCTCTTCTGCCTTCTCAGCCAGCCTTGGCATGGATGGGGGGCAATTCCAGAGCTGCTCCAGGGGCTGGGAGGGCAGGGGGTGCTCACCTGCAGAAGGGAAGGATCCAGGGAGAGCTCAGAGCCCCTGCAGGGGCTCCAGGAGAGCTGCAGAGGGACTGGGATGAGGGACAGGAGCCAGGGAATGGCTCCCTGTCCAGCCTGCCCTTGGGCATTCCAGGGATCCAGGGGCAGCCCCAGCTGCTCTGGGCACCTGTGCCAGGGCCTGCCCAGCCTGCCAGGGAACAATTCCTCGTTCCCAGTGTCCCAGCCAGCCCTGCCCTCTGGCACTGGGAGCCATTCCCCCTCCCTGTCCCTCCATCCCTTGGGAGTTGTCTCTCTCCATCTCCGGTTTTGGTTCCTTCAGGCACTGCAAGGTGACAGCTGGGTCACCCTGGAGCTGCTTTTCTCCAGGCTGGACAATCCCAGTGCTCTCAGGAGATGTGGAGGGATCTCTGCCCTCCCTCTGAATTCCATCCCTGCTCCCTTTGTGAGGCACCATCAGTGAGAAGGGCAAATCCCCTCAGTCTCTCTCCTTCCTCCTGTTTCTGTTGCTGTGGAGGGCTGGAGTGTTTCCTCAGGGAAAAGCAGATTTTGGGAGCCCAGAGTGAGGCTGTGGCCTCTCCTGGGGTGGTGCTGCTGCCCTGGGCTGGGGCTGTCTCAGCCCCTCTGCCTCGGTGCCTCTTCACACATTTGTTTTCCCTCCCTTGCTGGAGCAGTGACATTGTGCTCTGTGCTGTTGATTGAAGCTCTCCCTGAAAGGATGTGCACTTGAACTGTCAGCAGAGTGAGAGATTGACAGCAGGTGGAAGCACTTTTTGTGTCAAGGCTTTGTCAAGGCATTGTTGGAAAGCCTCCTTCAGTGAATGCCAATAATTCCTGCTCTGGCTGCAATCAAAAGATTCTCCCCTCCCGTCCCAGAATAATATTTAATGCTGGAGAGTCCTTCCCTAGCAGGCAAATGTAAGGGGAGTGAATCACGAGCTGAGCCCATCTGGGGGGCTCCTGTGAGCAGATTTACAGCCCAGGATGAAGGGGAAAACTCCTTTTTTATTCCTCTGTACACCCAGACAGTCTGAAGGGAGAGTTTGGTTAATTCCATGGCTCCCCTCGCTGCTTACCCAGACATGCTCCATAATAAAGATGTTTAGGAGCTCACAGCTGTTGATTTGTTTCCTGAGAAATGGTTCCCTTTTTTTTTTTTTTTTTAATGGATGCTTGCTTTAAACTAAATAATTTACTGTGCTTTTAAAGATTTTCCATAGTCTAAACACATTTTTAATTATCAAAGAGTTTACTGGTCTGAAAATCCCTTTGGCCATTGGAGGAGGTTTGAAATGTTGAATCTCCTTGATTTATTTTTGCATTGGTAGATTATAATTTATATTTGTGTGTATATTTATATTTAAATTAATTTCTATTTATATTTTTTGTTATTTGTTATTAAATAATATTATTTTAATGTTATTGCTGCTGTCAAAACACTGTAGATAAAATTTCCATTTGCTTTTCACAAGCCATGGAATCACAGAAGGATTAAGGTTGGAGAAAGCCCTTTAAGACCATTAAATCCAAGCTTTTTGAAAGGCTTGAGGTGAACAAGCCACACCTCTGGGCAGGCAGAATTTGGCCAAAGCTTTTGTTAAAGGTAAAAAGCATCTGAAGGCAGGAGGTGTTTGAGTTTGGAGTGAGTTTAAGGGAGGAATTATCTCCTGGAACAATTTCTTTGGGCTCCACCATCATTATTTGCTTTACAAAAAGATTCTGATTCCACCAGCATCATCTTTCTTACAGAATAAATTTAACTTTTGGAAGAGTTTCTGGTCCAGGAGGAAAGCAGAAAATGACTGTGCTCTCTGCTTTCCCTCTGTGCCATTTTCAGCACTTCTGCTCCATCACTGCAACATAAATAATTTCATTTTGGGCTGCTCAGAGCACAGGAAATGAATTGTCTTGACTGCAGAGCTCACACCACTTGGACAGTGTCAGAAATGCTTCCTGGTTCTGGAGAGCCATGAGGAAAACCTCTTGGAAATGGAATTAAACTTCACCTCCGAGATGGGGAGGGTTGGAAAGAGCCAGCAGGGATGGGCTGGGGAGCTCAGGCTGGGTTTTTGTGGCTGGGTTTTTGTGGCTGGGTTTTTGTGGCTGGGTTTTTGTGGCTGGGTTTTTGTGGCTGGGTTTTTGTGGCTGGGATTTTGTGGCTGGGTTTTTGTGGCTGGGATTTTGTGGCTGGGTTTTTGTGGCTGGGATTTTGTGGCTGGGTTTTTGTGGCTGGGATTTTGTGGCTGGGATTTTGTGCTGCTTGAGTTCTGTAGCTGGGTTTGGAGTTTGGCTTTAGCAGCTTTGGTGGTGGAAGGAGCAAATTTTGAACCCTGCCCAGATTTAGGAGTTGTGTTTGCTTTTAGGAGCTGTATTTCCTTCTAGGAGCTGTGGTTCAGGAGCTGTCATTTCCCTGCTGGGAGATGCAGCAGGATTTGTGGTTTTGTGTTTGGTCCAACATGAGAGGAAAATGAGGGAATTTTCACAGCTCAAGAGGAAAAGTTCCACATTTGCACTGAGTAAATTAAAGAAGGTGAAGGAGCAGGCACAGGGTGCAGCAAACAGAGGAAAGGGAAGGGAGGAGGAGGTGGAAGAGGTCATCAAGAGCTTTTCTTGGTTTCTGGCCTTTTGCAAGAGGACAGATCACTCCATCCTTTGGCCCTGATGGTTTCCACCAGCCCAGCAAGGGCAGGGGAGTTGAAGATGCCCTGAGGTGCCTGAAGGGATGCAGTGGGAGCTCAGCTGGGTTCAGCTCACAGCTCCTGGCACCAAATTCATGTGTGTATTGTTAATTTGTGCATCAAGAAAGGCCCTGCTGCAGGTTTTCAGCAGGGGCTCACCTGGGAGGGAGGTGGGGTTCCCCTTTTCCTGGTCCTGCCCTCACTCTTACTCCTGGCTTCTCTGACCCCCCCCCCCCAGCTGAAATGGGGAGTTTTTCCTATCAGGAATCCCTAAAATGTGATTTTTTGTTTTTTTTTCTTTCTTTCACCTACAGGTTGTGAAAGGCCTGACCTATTTGTGGAGCCTGAAGATTTTACACAGAGGTGAGTAGCAGCTGTTTTGTGTTCTCCAGTGAAATTTTAACATCACTTTCTCCAAAGGCCAAGCAAACATCTGCTTGGAGTCCAGTGGGTAATGCAGAATGAGTCTCACTCATTAACCTTGCACTCTTCCTTGTAAAACATTTTTATGGCTCTTTCCTTGCCCTCCCTCCTCCCCTGGAAAGAAAAGCACTGAGGAGAGGAGTGAGTTTTACAGGGATTCAGAAGCTCAGGGTTGCAAAGAGGTGCCCAGTGGAAAAAGCCAGCTGGAAATGAGATGTTTGATGGAGTGGGAACAGAAATAGGCACTGAATTGTCTTGGGTGCTTCAGAAAGCTCAGGTGACAGCCACAAGTGTTGCTGGAGGCTCAGACCTGTGAAATCATGTCCCCTGCCATGGTCAGGGACAGGGCAAGGCTTTAAAGCTGCTTGGGCACCAGTCAGTTTGGGGGTTTTGCTGTTTGTTCCCTTTCCTGAGCTAATTTGGGGTGGGGTTTTTTTAAACTTCTCGTTTATTCCTTGCTTTTTACTGTTAAATTTTGTTTAAAATGTGTCTACTTGGAAACAGGAATTCAGATCCACCAAAACTTCAAAAAACAATGTGGGAAAGGCTGTTTAAAGAACAGAGAAGCACATCCCCCTACACCAGACTTCCCAAATAATAGGAAAAAAAGAGAAACTCATTCAGTTTTGAATGTTTCCAAGGAGTCTGGAGGTTGCTGTGTATTCCCACATCCATTCCCTCATCCTGGGAGCACTAAGCCAGGTCCCTCCTGAGGAAGGAGCACCTCAGGGCATCTTTAACTCCCCTGCCCTTGCTGGGCTGGTGGAAACCATCAGGGCCAAAGGATGGAGTGATCTGTCCTCTTGCAAAAGGCCAGAAACCAAGAAAAGCTCTTGATGACCTCTTCTACCTCCTCCTCCTCCCTTCCCTTTCTTTCCATCTGCTGCTCCCTGTGCCTGCTCCAGCTGAATGCTGCTCTTCCCATCCTGCCACAGAAAATGTGAATTTCTGTCTGTTCAGGGCACAGAGGGATGCAGTGGCAGGCAGGTGGTTGTTTCTCCAGGTGATCTCCTTCAGCTTCTCCCGGTGTTGATGCTCAGAGGGGGAAGGAGGAGTTCTGGCTCCTGATTCTCCTGCTGTGCCACCCAGGGCAGAGCAGGAGTTGGGAATTTCCAGGGAAGGGCTGGAGCAGGGGATTGAGGAGAAGGAAGCAAACAATGAGCAAGTCTTTTAGTGCAGATCAGACATCTCAGCCAATATTGCAGCTCCACTTCAAAACAAAGCTCACAACTAATGAGGTGATAGCCGTGCATATTAATAAACCCGAGCTGGAGTCATCACACCCACATCAAACATAAACATAAGATTAACACCTCCACCGGTGCCTTGGAAGATGTGAGAATGTCCCAATGATAAGTGTGCTCTTTTCCCCAGAGGATAAGAAGTAGAAATGGAAGGGTAATGAGAAATTAACTTAGATTTAAAACGGAATTAGCAATTAAACAAGTCTAATCATGTACAAAGTCAAAGTTTGTCTAAAGACAAACCAGAATCTGTTAAGTTCAAGAATAAGTATAGACTGTGTGCATTTTATCTGCTGTGGTTTGCTTTGTTCACACCTGCTTCTTAAAGGAATTGCAGGAAATCAGTGTTACCCACTTGTGTTTAATTGTACTGAGCTGCATTGGTGACTTGGCTCTCTGACTGTTGGGGCTGGTTGTATTTATTACAAATATTTCTTTATTTTGTGCTTTGGGTCCCTCAGTTCCTGGTTGGGGTTTAGATGGGAGTTCTGGAGCTGGTTTGAAAAGAGGGAGAGCTGAGGCCCTGGAGATGTGCTCTGTGGCAGGAGGAGCTCTGTGCCTCACTCAGACCATCTCCTTTCCCCCAGGACATCAGAAATCCAAGGATATTCCACTGCTCTTTGTTCTGGCTGGGAGGGACAGGCACTGGAGGAGCATTCCCAGCGTCTCACCATTACTATTATTATTATTATTAACAATAATCATGTTATTGCTGTTATTATGATGTCAAAACACTGTAGATAGAATTTCCATTTGCTTTTCACAAGCCATGGAATCGTGGAAAGGGTAGAGGGATAAAACCTTTAAGACCATTAAATCCAAGCTTTTTGAAAGGCTTGGGGTGAGCAATCCACACCTCTGGGCAGGCAGAATTTGACCAAAGCTTTGGTTAAAGGTAAAAACCACCTGGTTGTTGGCTGAGGATTTCACCAGAGATGTCCAGAGCTGCAGTTTGGGTCTTCCCCCCTTTCCTGTTTTGTTTCTGGGGGATGTGATCAGCATTAGGGCCACCTAATGGAGCACAGACAAACCCAGGGCTGTTTGGGGATTTACCAGCCTGGCATGGTGGAAGCTGTCCCTGCCCGTGGCAGAGGGGACAGGATGAGCTCTAGGGTCCCCTCCCACCCAAGCCATCCCAGGATTCTGGGTTTCCATGCATTTCTTGATGTCTGAATGTGCAGCTGAGCACACATTCTGTATTTCCATGCATTTCTTTAGGGTCTGAATGTGAAGCTGAGCACACATTCTATATTTCCATACATTTCTTGAGGGTCTGTATGTAAAGCTGAGCACACATTCTATATTTCCATGCATTTCTTGATGTCTGTATGGGCAGCTGAGCACACATTCTATATTTCCATGCATTTCTTCCTGTCTGTATGTGCAGCTGAGCACACATTCTATATTTCCATGCATTTCTTTAGGGTCTGTATGTGAAGCTGAGCACACATTCTATATTTCCATGCATTTCTTTAGGGTCTGAATGTGAAGCTGAGCACACATTCTGGGTTTCCATGCATTTCTTGATGTCTGTATGTGAAGCTGAGCACACATTCTATATTTCCATGCATTTCTTTAGGGTCTGTATGTAAAGCTGAGCACACATTCTATATTTCCATGCAGTTCTTGATGTCTGTATGGGAAGCTGAGCACACATTCTGGGTTTCCATGCATTTCTTTAGGGTCTGTATGTGAAGCTGAGCACACATTCTATATTTCCATGCATCTCTTTCTGTCTGTATGTAAAGCTGAGCACACATTCTATATTTCCATGCATTTCTTTCTGTCTGTATGTAAAGCTGAGCACACATTCTACATTTCCATGCATTTCTTTATGTCTGAATGTGAAGCTGAGCACACATTCTATATTTCCATGCATTTCTTTCTGTCTGTATGTGAAGCTGAGCACACATTCTGGGTTTCCATGCATCTCTTGATGTTTGTATGTAAAGCTGAGCACACATTCTATATTTCCATGCATTTCTTTAAGGTCTGTATGTAAAGCTGAGCACACATTCTATATTTCCATGCATCTCTTTCTGTCTGTATGTGAAGCTGAGCACACATTCTATATTTCCATGCATTTCTTTATGTCTGTATGTAAAGCTTGCCCACTCATGGACCACTTAAGGCTTATTTAAAAAAAAAAATTAATCCTGGCCTCTGCCAAACCACGCTGCTGCCTTCCTTGAACCCAGCCTGTTGCTGTTTGCTGTTTTTAAAAGCCAGGAGAAGTCAAGAGACAGCTTTTAAAGCATCTCAGGGCTTTGTTTTTTTCCTTTTTTTTCCCCTCACACAATCATGAATCTGTTTGCTTTTCAATGCCACCAAGGAGTGAAACGTTTGGTGTTCAAAAAGCTGAACCTCTGATGGTTCTATTTACTGGTGAGTAAGAGCTTGGAGGTCCTGTTTGTTTGCAGAGAGGTGAAACTACTCAGGCAGCTCCCTCACGAGGAGAACTTGTTCATCCCCCATAATGATGCTTCATAGAAATCATTTGTATTAAGCAAGCCCTGGTAATGGGAGCATAATGACCCCTTTTGGCTCTTGTTTAAATTCTTTCACTTCTCAACACTAATATTAATCACAAGCAGATGGTGCAGAACATTATTTATGCACACTTGTTTCCCAAACCCAAAAAATATTTAACCCATTAAGTGAAGTGGGTGATGAGACCGAGGCTGATGTGCTGACGAGCTGATTGTCTCCCTGCTCTCAGCAGCAGATATTTTCTGCAGGGCTCTCACTTCCTTTCCTCTCTGAGGAAATGAGCACAGCCACTGGAAAGCACAGCAAATACCTGAGCCAGTTCCCTGATTTGGTGGTGTTTGGTTCTGCTGCAGGGTTTGTGTGACTGCCCCCTGCCCTGCAGGGTCCCCAGCCTCCCCTGCCCATCCTCCAGGGCCCAATTTCCCAGGGCTTTCTTCCCTTTAGGATTTTCTCATGCTTCCAGCTTTGGGTGGGGGGTGGATTTCAGGATCCTTTTTGTTGCAGCTGAAAGCAGAGCTGGTGAGACTCAGTTTTCCCCTGGAAGTTGGGAGCAGCTGGACATGCTGGGATGTCAGCACTCCCTCTGTGCTCCCAACTTCCACCCCCAGCCAAGCCCAGCTCTGAGGTGGCTCCATCTCTTTGGGAAGAAGGTGAGACAGGATCATTCTGCACCTTGTTCAGGATTCAGGAGGGAGCCTCTGGTGTGCTCAGCACGTCTGCTTGGATTTAGCAAAGTCACTCAGCTCCAGGGGAGGCAAAACTCCATCAAAAGTGCAGCACGTGGGTGGAATTCCTAAAGATGGAGATCAGCACTCTGCATGCCCAGGACTGGGGTTTTTGGGGGAAAATGACAGGATTTGCAGGAATTACAGTTCCAGCAGCGTTGATACCTCACTCACAGAGTACTGATCCACCTGGGCTCTGCAGGAACTGCTGGGTGCTCCCGTTTTTGATCTGGATTTTTAGCTCAAATGGAGGCGAGCTTTAATCAGCCTCTTAATTGAGGTTCTGCGTTTCCACATCGCAGAGACAAATTAAGGCAGCTCCTGTGGTACCAGCAAACAGCTGCTAAAGCAAGGCAAACCTAATGATAAACAAAATTAGGTTCTTTTCTAGTTGGGTTTCATCCATCTGCCCCCAACCAGTGCTCACTTTGAGAGGAGGCACCGATTCAAGCTGCTGCCTTTAATCCATGCCGACAGGAGAAGGCAGTGATTAGGCAAAGCCAGGCTCTAATCTCCCCACATTTAAGCCAGGCTGTAACGTGCACGTTCTGCTCCCCCACTGGCATCCCTGGAACTGCCAAGATGTTCAGGGCTCCCTGCACCAGAGCCAGGCTGGATGCTGAGTTTGTTCCCAGCTGGTTTTATTTTGCAGCAGTGCACCAACTCCTGTGGCAGCAGGGGCAGTCAGCATCAGGATATTTGCACTGATGCTCTGGTCTTGGAGTGGACATTGATGCTTTATTTGTGGAATTCCATCCCTTTTTTCAGGCTGATTTTGCAGTTTGGTAAAATCCCTGTGAGTTCAGGATGAATCCCTGTTCAAATGCAGTAATTCCATCTACCTCTGTGTGATTCCATCCTTTTTTCAGGTTGGTTTTCCAGTTTGTCACAATCCCTGTGAGTTGTTTCCCTGTCCATCAGTGCTCTTGGTTCCAGATTCCAGACTGGTGTCACCTGCAGCTTTAATAATGTGCATTTTTGGTATTGTATAAAGTCATCTGGGTAAATACATCTCATATCTGTGTGGAGATGATGTATTTTGTGTATTTTATATATATGTGGAATTCTATTTGTGCTGCTGACTTAGATACCACTGCATTTGAAATAGATACTTGTAATATTTCCAATTGAAATAGATATTTGTAGTATTTCCTATTGAAATAGATATTTGTAATATTTCCTATCAAAAGCCACCATGCCAGTGCTCCCTGGATATCTGGGGCTGTCCTGTGCAAGGCCAGGAGCTGGATTTGGATGTGGCTCCCTTCCAGTGGAGGATATTCTGTATAAATGGTGCATTTATTATCCAGGGCAGTGTGGATAATGCAGTTTTCCCCCCAAACAGATGTGAAGCCCTCCAATATGCTGGTGAACACGCGGGGCCAGGTGAAGCTCTGTGACTTTGGGGTCAGCACCCAGGTAAATCCCCCCTTTGCATCTCTCCCCATTCCCCTCCTGGTGCCCAGATCACCTGGCAGCCCCACAGCACTGCCCTCTCTGCTGGGACAGCCCTTTTCATTTCTAATCTCTGGGCGACTTTTCCTCCATCTGAATATGATTGTTCATTGTTTAATGACAGTAAAAACTGCTGATATTGTAATTACTACTTACGAATAGCAAACTTCATTGAAATGCAGCTTTGATCTGGGAGCCTTTTGCCCAGACAAAAGGGAGGGCAGAGCAAGGGACGTGTCTGGGGAGCCCAACTGGCCCACAATAAAAATTAATATTGGGAGCAACAATAGTGGTGGGCTTTGACAATGTGCAGCACAAATTTTAATTAATTTCCATTTTGGGCCTCCCCGGAGGACTTCTCTGCTAGTGACCCATGAGCTCGCTGTGCTGTTGATTTGAATTTCAGCACCTTTTCCTCTCAGCCAAACACGAGGCCCAAAGAGAAGGTCAGCCTTGTATTATGGGCTGGCAGGCTCTGTTGTCCCTCCAGTGTTTAGGGGATGAATTGGGGCTTTATTCACATCTGACTGAAAAACGAGCGCGCTCAATCCCGCTTCCTCCTCGTTCACTGTTTATACCAGACTGGTTTGGGGTGTGAAACGAGCAGCATCCTGTTTAACACCATTGTTTAAGGTTATCTGCCATAAACTGTAATGCTGTGCTTGCTTAAATTGGAATCCTCATTCCCCAGCCCGGGCGAGATTTAATCGTTTTCAACGCCTTGGCGGATAAATCCCTTCCCTTTCTTACATCATTTTTAGTTGATTGATAGGGATGATGATTGTAGGTTAAACGAGGAATAATTGCCCATTTTATTTCCACATTATCTTTATATTGTTCTAACAGACTGTTTTGTCTGATAGCTGGTGAATTCCATAGCCAAGACGTATGTTGGAACAAATGCTTACATGGCGGTAAGTGGGCTGGGGCAGGAATAATGCTTCAGTGGAATGATCTGTCCTCACTCCTCATACCCTAAATCAGCCCTCAGATCTCCATCTCTTCCCACCCCCTGTCTTCATTCCATGGGACAGCTCTGCTTCGTGCTGAGAGGGAGGAGGAATAGTGGAAAAGTGGTTTTTTGGGTTTTTTTTTAATATATTTTTGCTGGGTTTGCTCCTTGTGACAACTGGGAACAAAGAGAGCCAGTTGGGCATTGGGAAAAACCAGTTGGGCATTGGGAAAAACCAAAAACCAAACCTCCTCTTTTTTTCCTCCTCTTTTTTTCCTCCTCTTTTTTTCCTCCTCTTTTTTTCCTCCTCTTTTTTTCCTCCTCTTTTTTTCCTCCTCTTTTTTCCTCCTTTTTTTCCTCCTCTTTTTTTCCTCCTCTTTTTTTCCTCCTCTTTTTTTCCTCCTCTTTTTTTCCTCCTCTTTTTTTCCTCCTCTTTTTTTCCTCCTTTTTTTTTCCTCCTCCAGTTGGGCATTGGGAAAAGCCAGTTTTTCACTCACAGCTTGTGGCTCTCTGCAGATCACTGGCAGCCCCAAACCAAGCAGGTTTTGGGAATGGTGGAGTTTAGGGAAGCAGAAGTTGGTGGGCATTCCTAAACACCCCATGGAAATCTGACCCTAAAAACGTTGGGATTAATAACACCAGGGCACTAAAGTGCAAGTTTTAGCTCAGAAGGCAGGAAGCCATCAGTACTTCACTTCTCTGTACAAATTTTGGTCAGCCTTTGTTAACATGAGACCACTTTTGTCCTGTTCCTGTACATTAAAGCCCCTAAATTCCCTTTTTTTTTTTAATTTTCTTTTAGCACATTGCTACAAATTCATCATTTGGGGCAGGGTTTGGGTTCAGAGCTGCCAAGTGCCAGCCTGAGCAAACCAGAGTGGATTTTCTGCACAAATTGTTCTGCACAAAATTTCTCTGCAGAAACCAGAGTGGATTTCCTGCACAAATTTCTCTGTGCAAATCAGGGTGGATTTCCCATCAGATCCATTGGATCCTTTTCAATCCCCCATTTCAGCCCTGAGAGCTCCACTGCCTCAGTTTTTAAAGCACTTTCTCAACTCTTATTTTGGCCATTAAAACCCTCTGAGCCAACTGCTCCTGGTATTGCTGAGGAGAGAAGTGCTCTGCTGGTTTAAAATAAAAATATAAACAGCACAAAGTGGTTGGTGCTGGTGTTTTTCAAACCTCAGGGAAGGGGAGGGAGAAATCCATGACCTTTAATCGCTTTCAGGTATTTTTTTTCTGATTTTCTTGTCAGGGCTCCCATTTATTTGCTTAAGTGCTTTTCCACTCGAGGTGTGCTCATTGTGTGGCTTCTGAAAGGCTCAAGTCACCATCCTAGAGAGACTTGGGCTGTCCTGTGTCATCAGAACACTCAGAAATAGCATAAAATAAATACTTCAGAACAGCAGAAAAATGGGGTGTTTTAAATAAAAAACAGAGATGAAAAAAGAGCTGGAACACAGAGATCCAGACAAAGAAACAGCTTCAAATTAATCAACTTTTCCAGCTCAGCTGTTGCTTCAAACTGGTCTTAAGCAGGGCTGAGAATTAAATTGCATTATGCTTTTAGTGCCCAAACCAAGATTACAGTTCTCTTTCCCAGGTGTGCATTAAATAAATTGCTTTTTTAGCCTTTCTGGGTGGATGTGATGCCTCCATCTCTTAATGGTGAAGCAGAAGTTTAAGCTCAGAATGTGCTCGATCTGATTTTCTGTGTGAAAATCACTTTGCCTCTTGATTGAGTCGTTTGTTTGTCACCAAATTTCCAGGCAAGCCCTCAAAAAATAATGAAGGTCATAAGCTTTGCTTCACCCCCTTGGCAGACTGGCAGTGAATTTGAGACTTTTGAAAAAATTGAGGTTTTCTTTGAAAAAAAGAAGAGGCTTTTTGATTTTTTTGGTTTTTTTTTTTTTTTTTTTTAACAAAAAAGGCTTTTTGATTGAGAAATTAAAATTTCCAAGCAAAACACATTTCCTTAAAATCATTTCACCAGCATTTTATATAGAAAAAAAATTGATAAAGAATCAGTTCTAGAAATTTTTAAGAGAAAATACCTTGGGCTGTGTACTTAGAGTGATCCATGTGTTGCAGCCTTGATGCATGTTATTCCTATTTTCCTCTTCTTTTCTGTACTTTTAAATCCATCTTTGTTTAAAAAGCTGATTTTCTTGGCCCTTATCTTTTGTGAACCCACAGTTCCTCACTGGAACTTGCAGTTTAGAGCTTGAATTTGGAGCAATATTAAATTGTTTATTCTTAATGGGAGTTATAAATCTTTTTTGGTGGCTCAAGAAGGGTCTGAAAAACGGGGTGGCTGTGAGCACCTGCTTGGGCCAGGGTAGCACATCCCATATCCCAGTATAAAATTACTCTTGGCTGCACATCTGCAGCATTGTGAGGATATTTATTAGTATAAAAATACATCACTATGAAAATGTGTCAGTATAAAAATGGATCAGCTTGAAACAATCCCACCGTGCTGCTGCGAACATTTCTAGACGTGGTGAATCATGAACATTTCTGGCCCAGGTGAATCATACTCAGTGAATTACAAACCAGTAAAATCAGATGCTGGGGTCACTCACAAGTGAGATTTGGTCAGTTTGGTGAGATGCTGGGGTTTTTGGGGGTTTTGGAAGGTTGTTTTCAGAGGGAGCAGGGCAGCAGCGTGGTTTTTATTTAACGTTCAGGCTGCGATAAAAGGCCCTGACCTGGGAGCAGCAGCACAGGGTAAACATCCAAAACCACACTGGAGTGGCACTAATTTGGGAGTTTGTTTTCTAACAGAGGTCTCTGGATTATTAAAGAGTGAAAATCCTTTGTAGGTGGCTGGCCCAGACAGGTGCATTAGCAGCACAGTGGGGAGAGGAGTCTCGGGGAGCCTTTTATTGTTGCATTTCATGCTGTACTTGACCTTGGAAATGCTTAAATTGTAGCTTTCAAGTAAAAACCAGCAGAGATTTTTTACAGCACTCCATTTCATGAAGCATTAAACCTGCTATTAATAGTTTGGAGCAGGGGCTTTTTTTCTCTTTTTTCTTTTTTTTTTTTTCCCTGCAGGTCAAAAAGCCCAAAATTAAGAAGTACATAAAATAAAGTTGCCACCGTGTGGTGATTCTTCTGGCTTCAGTAGCTTGGCTTTTTAACTCTGCTTGTTCCTCAACCTCTGGAGCCCACACTGGGAATTTTTTCCTTGCTGTGGTGCCTGGATTTGGGGAGGGAGGTGGAAAATTGGATTCTCTCAGCCTGACCTTGTGCTTTGCTCACGTGCACGAGCCCTTGGCTTTCCCTTGGACCAAAGAGCCCCAGCACAGATCCAAGGCCAGCCCTGCAGGGTGCATGGACCCGGATTTTCCTGGAGAATTCCTGAGTTTTCCTGGGTTTGCTCCCTGCCAGGGAAGCTCTGAAGCACCCTGGTGGTTTTTGGTGTCTCCAGTGCCCACGGGGCAGCTCCGGTCTCTGCTCTGGGGTCGGGGACAGAGCTGGGCCAGGGCAGCTTTCCCTGGATTTTAGGAAAAGCTTCCTCCCCCCGAGGGTGTTGGGGCACAGCCCAGGCTCCCCAGGGAGCGGGGCAGCTCCAGAGAGTTTGGGCTGCCAGGGTGGGATTTTGGGGTGCCTGTGCAGGGCCAGGAGCTGGACCCTGACCCCTCCCAGCCCAGAACATTCCAGGATCCTGAGATTTTCCCCAGGCCTTGCCCTGGGGCAGCTTTGGGGCAGGATCCCTGGCTGCCTGCAAGGCTCAGCAGCTGTTGCTCTGCTTTTCTCCACAGCCTGAGAGGATTTCAGGGGAGCAGTACGGGATTCACTCGGATGTTTGGAGCCTGGGGATTTCCTTCATGGAGGTAGGCAGAGAGCTCTTACACCAAAAACAACAGCACAACATCTGCATTTCACCCTGCTTTACTCTTTGAGTTCCCTGTATATTCACCTGCTTCCACCTGTTGCTCATTTGGGCTGTATTTAGAATGGGTTTGTTCATTTGAGGGCTTAAATAAAACTCCAGGTTGGGGTAGGAGGTAGGGCCTGGTGTGTGGAGGCTTTTCTCCTTTTTCCTCCTCTTTTTTCCTCCTCTTTCTTTTTTCCTCCTCTTTCTTTTTTCCTCCTCTTTCTTTTTTCCTCCTCTTTCTTTTTTCCTCCTCTTTCTTTTTTCCTCCTCTTTCTTTTTTCCTCCTCTTTTTTCCTCCTCTTTTTTCCTCCTCTTTTTTCCTCCTCTTTTTTCCTCCTCTTTTTTCCTCCTCTTTTTTCCCTCCTTTTTTCCCTCCTTTTTTCCCTCCTTTTTTCCCTCCTTTTTTCCCTCCTTTTTTCCCTCCTTTTTTCCCTCCTTTTTCCCCTCCTTTTTCCCCTCCTTTTTCCCCTCCTTTTTCCCCTCCTTTTTTTCCCCTCCTTTTTTTCCCCTCCTTTTTTTCCCCCCCTTTTTTTCCCCCCCTTTTTTTCCCCTCCTTTTTTTCCCCTCCTTTTTTCCCCTCCTTTTTTCCCCTCCTTTTTTCCCCTCCTTTTTTCCCCTCCTTTTTTCCCCCTCTTTTTTCCCCTCTTTTTTTTTTCCCCTCTTTTTTTTTTCCCCTCTTTTTTTTTTCCCCTCTTTTTTTCCCTCTTTTTTCCCTCTTTTTTTTCCCTCTTTTTTTTTCCCCCTTTTTTTCCCTCTTTTTTCTCTCTTTTTTTCCCTTCTTTTTTCTCTTTTTTTCCCCCTTTTTCCTCTTTCCCTTCCTTTTTTTGTTTTCTTTTTCTTTCCCCTCTCTTGCCCCTCATTTTCAGGTGAAGCTGGCCATACCTTTAAGTGAACTGCAGTCAATATTTTTAGCAGAAGGTGAAGCTGAGCAGTCTCAGTGCTGGCCCTCTGCATCTTGGCAGATCTCACATTTTGCAGCCCAAAACTGAACCATCTTGGCATTTTCACCCCGTAAATTCCTTGCCAGAACCCTTCTAACCAAAATGTGGGTGGTGAGTGCTGGATCAGTGGAGCAGTCAGTGTCCCTGGGGCCAGCCCTGGGTGACAATTTGATGTGTCCCAGGGCAGGGAGGGAGGGCCCTTCATTTGTTTCACTGCACTTTGACTGGTTTGTGCTGCTGGAGAGCCCTCCCCCAGGATTCTGGGAGGGAATTCAGACCAAATTCATCCACTCTGTAAAGAATTCCAGCCAAAAAAGGGCTGAGGTTGCCCTCCAGGAAGACTTGGTGCTGGTGTGGGTGATAAAAAGAGTGCTGTAAACCCAGGATCAATAACTACATCATTTCCCAGTTCCTTTGCTGAATTAAAGCTGTGCCCCAGCAGCTCAGAGACCCCCCAGGAGATATTTGGAGTTTGTTTGAGGGTTGTGAATGGCTAACCTGGCTGCTCATCGATTCCAGAGCAGGCTGAATTTTATTGGTAAAATTCCTTCCTCTGGTTTTACACCTTCCCAGCCTTCCCAGGGCTTCTCCTGAGCCAGATGTGCAGGCAGCAGTTTGGGGCTGGGTGCTTTGGTAATTGGTTTGGCAGCTGCTCCTCCGAGACCTCTCCCAGCAGCAGCAGCTCGATTGAAGTGCTCTGAGTGATGTGAAATGATGAAAACAAGGACAGTGCCTTAGAAAAACGCCTCCAAAAAGGTGACAGAGGTGCTCCAGGAGCCACCCGAGGTCACTGTCATTAAAGTAACACCCTATTGACGGGGGGATTGGCCTGGAGACTGCTAAAAAAGGGGAGTTTTGCTGGTGTTTGCTGGAGGATTTACAATCACCTGCACTCAGGGAAGGGGTGCTCCAGCCCCACAGCTGGCTGCTGGCAGCACGGTGGTTGAAAAGAAATATCAGGTGGGATGGAGGCAGCCAGGGCTGTGCTGGCAGGTGAGGATGCAGGATTGTCAGTAAATCTTCTCATTTGCTTTAATGCTCTCCTGAGCCCTTCAAAGCTCTGGAATTGCTTTGCTGCAAAGCTGTGTGTGATGAGAAGTGGGAGTGTTATTTGGGAGCTTGAGCAAACTGCCCCAGAAAAGTTGGGAGGAGAGAGGGGAGAGTCTGGGAGCCCTGCCTAAGCTTTGAGGAACGGGGAGTGTTCGTGTTCCCTCCGAGGCAAGAGGGGTCTGAGGGTGCTCAGCCATCCCCCCAGAAATCAAAATTAAATTAAAATTAAATTAAAATATACTGAAACTAGATATGCAGCTATATCATCATCATTGTTATAGATTGTTACTGTCATCATTATTGTTATCATCATTATCTTCTTTTTTGTTACTTTATATTTTTTGAGTTTGCCTTTCTTCTGTCAGGATTTTCCTGAAGGGAATGGAATTTAATCCCTCACCCAGACAGACTGTTCAGAAGTGTTCCACCACAAATAGTTTGTGTGTTTCCATGAGGTTTTCCCGTGTTTTATTTAAGTGCTCTTGGCTTGACAAAGCAAGTTCAATTTCAACCCGTGCCATTGCTGTCACTACACTGACCACTGTGTCAGCATTTTCATTTCTGAGAGCTGTTTCTCAGGGTTTATAACTCAGCCATAAAACACATCCAGGCTGGGCTGGGGCTGGCTGGGCTCTGGAACCCATTCCCTCTCTCCAAGAGCCGTGTCCTGCACGGGAGGAGAAATTAAATTGCCCAATATTTCTTGTTACTCTCCAATATCGCTCTGGTCCGAGCTGTAATCCACAGGTGAACTTTAAAACATCCAAGGGGGGATCAAATCCATCTGGCTGGGCTTTAATAGCAGCAGCAAGGCTGGCTTGGGTGG
The DNA here is from genome assembly GCF_027477595.1 of Haemorhous mexicanus. Classification (NCBI taxonomy): domain Eukaryota; kingdom Metazoa; phylum Chordata; class Aves; order Passeriformes; family Fringillidae; genus Haemorhous; species Haemorhous mexicanus. The sequence continues at coordinate 21,192,880 of NC_082353.1, forward strand.
GTCTGGAGCAGCCTGGGCTGCTGGAAGGTTCCCTGCCCTTGGGAAATGAACCTTGAGGTCCTTCCCAGTGATTCTGTGATATTTACCATTTTATCTCCAGACAGAGCTGGTGTTACATTTAAATTCAGGAAGTGAAAGCAGTTTGGTAATGCCCAAAACCAAGTAAATTTTGGAGGCAGAGGCTCCTGTGCTTGGCTTTTTGCTCCTCCTTCTTGTACCACTTCTGGTCTCTGCTTTCCACTGCCCTCTGTGCTCCAGGTCTCCTTTGAAAATTAGATTTTCTTACAGAGATCATCCCTGTTGTCTCCCCCAGAGAAAAGGAATTTGTGCATCAGTTTTAATAATCATTCTTAAATATTAGTTTTTAATATTAATTCTTAAATATTGGTTCCTAGACCTCCCAGACTGAGGATTTTAAGTGGTTGGTGACCAGAGTTCTCAGGAGTATTTGCAGGAGCTTTCGAGGGTTCTTAGCAATCTCTTAAGGAGCCATCAGGCATTTTCAGTGCTTGTGTGCATTCCCAGACACTGGAAAATCAGGAATTACCCAACAAGTGTGCCTTGCTTGGTACTTGAGGCACCCCTGAGCACTGCCAGAGTGCTGGGGCTCAGATCCTTCATCCCACTCGGGCTGGGGGCAGGCAGGGAGCTGCAGAAGAGCTCACTCAGCCCCCAGAGAGGAGGAGGAATGTGCTGGAAGAGGATGCTCCAAGGAGAGCAGCAGTGCCTGGAGATGGTTCTCTAGAGGCTCTTCAGTCTCGAGGGTGTTTGCACAGAACTGGAGTCAATTCTCTGTCAAGGAGGGGAGGTTTCAAATCTCCCTCTGAGCAGCCTGAGAGGGGGCATCAGTTACATCTCAGCAGCCTGGGGGTGGAAGGGCTTCCAGGTCAGGGCTGTGGGCCGACCTGAGGGAGGTTCTGCAGGATTTCCCTGCTCTGGGGGTGCTCTCTGCTCAGGGCACCCCTGCTCGGAGCCAGGGCTGCAGCTGTGGTGCTCAGGGACAGGGTCTGGTGGTGGCAGTGGCTGCACTTGGTGCTCTTCAGGGCTTCTGAAGGATTCTGTGATTGGAGGTGGTGAGGCAAGAAGCTGAAACCCAAATCTTGGTGTTAATTAACCCAAATTCACCCTCCTGGAGCGCTGATTTTTGTCGTGGTCTGGGAGAAGCAGCCTGGAGGTGCACCAGTGGGGGACAGGTAACACCTTCCCTTGGGATTAAGGACAACAAGGATGTGAAAAAAGCTTTTTGTTGTTGAGGTCCTTGCAAGGAGCCTCACCTGGCTGCTGTCAGGTTTTGGGGACCCTGGTGCTGTGATGCTGGTGACAACCCCTCGTGCCCAGCCCGCCCAGCAGCCCGAGTCCTCCTTACTGGGGAATATTTATGGAGTCCCAGCCATTCCACATGGAATGATGCACTTCTCCAACTCCTGCTCGGGCCAGAAAGCCGCCCTGTGTTTGGGTTATTCCGTTCCCTGGAGCTGGCTGGGGAGGTTTCTCCAAGCAGAGCCCGTTCCCTCTGACTCCTCTCCGGCTCCATCACCCACCGGGCTGGGACGGAGCAGGTCCAGCCTGCTGCTGGTGGGACTGGGGCTGGAGGGAGCAGTGCCCCAGGGCTGGGCCATGAATTAATAATGGCAGTGTGCTGGGGGAGGCCCCTCACACAGCCTGGCAGAGCGCTATCAATCACTCAGTGACCAGAACTTCCAGTAATTAGTGTATTTTATGGGCCTGTGCTTCAGTGCCTCGGAAGCACATATGCTCCACTCCCAGCTAAACTTAGCCAGAGTAATATTCCAGGATGATTTATCCGCCTGCTGCACTGGGATGTAACCCTGTATTAGGTGGAGATTGTGAACTAAGCTGCAATAAAGTGGAAGTTTAGGTACAGTTTGCACGGGTTGAGACCTCGGTGGATCATTGTTGTTCAGCAATTGCTCCGAGGCCGCTGTGGGCAGGGAAATAAATAATCCAGTTCTGCACCCAGGCTGAGGGGTGAGGGGACAGGTAAGGCGTGGCACCAGCTGTGGGTGTTTGGAATGTGTGTTTCATATGTAAGGGTGGTTAATGTCTAGAGCAGAATGGGTTGTGTATGTTTTTATGTGTAAGTGAGGCCCTGGCACGGAAGCTGTGGCTGTCCATGGATGCCTGGAATGTCCCAGGCCAGGTTGGACAGGGCTTGGAGCAGCCTGGGATGGTGGAAGGGGTCCCTGCCCGTGGTAGGATGGATTAGAGGGTCCTTGGAAGGTCCCTTCCCACCCAACCATTCCAGGATTCTGTCACTCTGTGTATGGCTTCCTGTTCTTACTCTGTAGTTCTTTCTGCTTTCAAAGAGTCAAAAAGTGAGGCAGTTTCCCTGGCTTTTCCCAGGATTTCATGGCCTGTCCTGGCAGGTGAGCCCTGGCTCTGGCAGAGCTGGAGGGGAGCAGGAGCTGAGCAGCATTTCCACCAGCACAGCCACGGTTAACCCATTGCTCCCTTTTTGTACCCAATGTAAACCCATTTCTCCCTTTTTGTACCCAATTTAAACCCATTTCTCCCTTTTTGTACCCAATTTAAACCCATTGCTCCCTTTTTGTACCCAATGTAAACCCATTGCTCCCTTTTTGTACCCAATTTAGACCCATTGCTCCCTTTTTGTACCCAATTTAAACCCATTGCTCCCTTTTTGTACCCAATTTAAACCCATTGCTCCCTTTTTGTACCCAATGTAAACCCATTGCTCCCTTTTTGTACCCAATTTAGACCCATTGCTCCCTTTTTGTACCCAATTTAAACCCATTGCTCCCTTTTTGTACCCAATTTAAACCCATTGCTCCCTTTTTGTACCCAATGTAAACCCATTGCTCCCTTTTTGTACCCAATGTAAACCCATTTCTCCCTTTTTGTACCCAATGTAAACCCATTGCTCCCTTTTTGTACCCAATTTAAACCCATTTCTCCCTTTTTGTACCCAATTTAGACCCATTGCTCCCTTTTTGTACCCAATGTAAACCCATTGCTCCCGTTTTGTACCGAATATAAACCCATTGCTCCCTTTTTGTACCTAATTTAAACCCATTTCTCCCTTTTTGTACCCAATTTAGACCCATTGCTCCCTTTTTGTACCCAATTTAAACCCATTTCTCCCTTTTTGTACCCAATGTAAACCCATTTCTCCCTTTTTGTACCCAGTTTAAACCCAGCAGACGGCCAAGCAGGAATCCTCTCTGCTGGAGCAAGGATCAGATTAACCCTCCTGGAGCACTTGTGGAGATTTTGCTCCTGACAGTTTCCCTGGAAAGCCCTGGCCCACCTGTGTCCCTTGGGAAGAGGCGCTGCCATTCCCGGTGTCCCCTCTGAAGGTGCAGCAGTAAAAGCCAGCTAATGTCCAGGATTTATCCAGGATTCTGCAGGCAGAAATGTGCAATTTAACCCTGATTGTCTGCAGCCTTGAGCTGCCAGTGCATTTGCTGTAGTTCATATTTAAAAGAAATCAAAGTGAAACTAATTATCTTTAATTAAGGCAAATTAAGCTTTGATTTTTAATATTTTTTTTTTTCCACTCCGAGACGGAGCTGGAACTCATCTGCTCAAGCCAAGGAATGTCCCAAAGGTTATGAGGGCATTTTTCTGGTGGTGGTAATAACCTTCCCCCCTCGCAGCCCTGGCCACCAGCAGCAAATCTGTCACTTCATCCGTCTCCTGCCCCTCCGCAGGGGTCGCAGATTCCACAAGTTATCAGCTAATGGCCTTATACATTAAAAATTGAAGCTTTCCTCACTCCCAGGCCTTGCAAGGCTTTGTTCCTAAGCCCCAGACACTTTGGAGTGCAGCTGCAAACTATAGGCAGAAGATTAAATTAATTTGTAACTCTTTTTTTTTTTTCTTTTTTTTTTTTTTCCTTTTTGTCGGGGCCCTGCATTACTAAATCCTGCACATTTAATTGAAACCCTACTTCAAGATGCTTTGTGTTTCTGCTCCTCTTTGTTGTCAGTTTAACCTCAGAAGCACTTTAACTCTGCTAAATTGCTGTTATATCCTTTTGGATTTTTTTTTTTTTTTTTAAAAAACCTTCCACAATACAAGGACAGCAAAATTGATATTAGGAGGAGAGGAAAAATCTTGGAGTAGTTTTTGAGGTATTTAATATTTATTAGGGTCGGTACCCTGCAGAGTTTCAGGTGGTTTGAAGCCCATCTATCTGGGAATGTATAAATTGGTCTTGGAATGGAATTGCACCTGGGGAATTTTGTGTTATCCAGTAGTTAAGTCTGCTTTGGAAAGTTTGAGCGTGGTGGAGTGGCGGCTGCCTTTCCAGAAAATGAGGGTTTAACTGCAGTGCACCAGCTAAATGCAAAATCCTGGGATGGAAATTTAATTGTGTCAAATGTGCACGAGGTAATTAAGAACAAATTTTAGAACATTTCAGACCATAAAGTCCTCCTTCAGCTCCATCACTGGCGATATTGCCAGCGCTTATTTTCAATTTGCAGTTATGCTGAGAAACATGGAATGTGCCTAAATTAAGAATAAAAGCATCCCGTGCTCTCCAGTGTAACTGTAAATTAAAAAACAACTTGCACAACATCGACAACAATCTAAGTGGGAAACTTTATTGCCTGAGTGTCCCAAAAATACGTTCTGAACTTCCTTCCCTCAGCCACTCTGCAAGCAGGATCCAGGCAGAGCTGCTGCTGTGTGCAGCAGGCAAGGAAGAAGTGAGCTGGAGGAGGTGATGTGCAAGGGGGGATTTCTGATTGCCCTTTTCAGTTCTGAATTGGCAAATTGCATTATTTCAACAAGGGATTGGAATCCTGGGTTCGTTTATCTGCACCTGAGGAGTGGTTGGGAGCAGGTTTTAGCTGCTTTCCAGCCCTGCTTCTGGTGCTCACTCCAGAGGTTCTTCCTGAATCAGCACTTAATCATGTGAAATTTTGATTTTTTAAAATCAGAAATTTTCGATGGTGGGGTAAAAGTCAGTGTGCACACGCCCACAGCACCTCTGCTGTTCCAGAATCTGGGGTTGTTTCTCACTTGATCAAGTGCTGGTTTGAAATCTGCTGCTGCCTCCCTCCCATCCCTGCCCTGGCCGAGCCTTGGGGGAGGCTCTTCCTCAGGACACAGCCTCCCTGAGCTGCTCTAATTGCTGCCTCTGTGTTTGACAAAGTAATGGTTTAAAAGCCACCCAGCCACAGCCCAAAAAGCTCCTCCGTGGGGCTGCTCTGGGGTGAGATGGGGTGAGGAGGTGTTTTCCTGCCAGAATTGTGGGTGATTGCTCCCCCCTCGATTTGTTTCCACGCCGTTCTGCCATTGCAGGTCACTGGGCTTTTGGAAATGAAGGATTTTACAGTTCTGGTGTTGGAAAAGGGCTGAAGAGCATCAAATCCAGCCTTTGGGAGGGGATCCATGGGGAAATGGAAGCAGCTCCCTGAATTTCAGGCATTCCCTCCTCAGTATCCAGACACAAAACCCTGATCAGTTCCCACCTAATTTAAATTGGAATATTGTATCTTTGTTAAAATACCTTAAAAGAGTTGCAGGTTCCAGAGTTTCATCCTTTAAGTGCAGAGAAGTTTTGGACAGTGTGTTAATTTGGTAGGTTTTGGTTTTCCCTCCTGCACTGGGCTTGTTCCTTGTGTTCCTGTGACTTCCCTGGGACAAATGATAATTTGAAAATCCCTTTAGTGAATCTCTCATCTGTTTGTTGTTTGGCTTGTTTATTGTTTTTTTGGGTTTTTTTTAAATCTTACTTTAACTGTGACACTTTTTATAAATCTAAATCTCTACCCAGAGGTCACTGGTTGGCTGAACTTAAGGCATTTTACTTTAGTAAATTTAATTAAGAAAATACAGTGCAACTCATAAGCAAATGAGTTTTTCCTAGTTTTAAAGCAAACCACCCTCTCGAGTGCTGATTGCCTCGCTCGACCCCTGGTGATAGAGAAACAGGCAAAATTAAAAAGGACATTAAAGCTTCATTAAATCTGAAACACATTTAGTACAGTGACATATCTGCAGGCTATTTCGGGGAAGATTACAGACTCTTTGCTAAGTTTCTTAATTTATAATACCTTGACAATGTTGCAGGGAGGAGATCTGAGCAGATGGATGCAGCGGTGGTGCAGGAGTGGCGCAGGAGCTGGCCCTGTGTGCTTCAGCTCTCAGCTTCCCTGAAATGTTTCCTTTCCCCCCAAGAACTTGTTGCTGAGGCACTCTGGGGTCTCTCAGTGCTCACTCTTTCAGCCTGTGTTTGTGTCTGGCTCTGCTCCCCAGTTTTTCTGCTGCCTTGGAGCCCCTGCTGAGCCTGGGGTGGTCGGTGGGGAGGGAGTGCTTTGTTTGGAGCCATCCTGGAGGCAGGGATTGTTTTCCTTCAATAACATTTGCAGGAAGAGGCTCTGTGCACAGAGCCATCCTTATCTGCCTCTTCTGTCTGGGGTGTTTCACTGTTCCTCAGTGAAAAATCAGACTTTACTCTGCTTCTGCTGGGCACTGATGGGTTTGTGTCCAGGCTGTCCCAACAGCCCAGCTGCTCAGGAGCTCGGGTTTCTGCTTGGGGCAGGAGTGTGGAGCTCCCAAAAGAGGAGAAGGTGGCCAAGGGTGGATTTCAGTAGCCCCAGGACAGAAAATGAAGGGTCTTTGTGGAACTCTGCAGCAGCATTTCCAGAGCCCACCATGAGGGTGACCCGAGTGCTTTGCTGGGATGGGAACGGCCAGGGAATTCCAGAATGGTTTGGGGTGGCAGGGACCTTCAGGATCATCTGGGCAGGGACACCTCCCACCGTGCCAGGCTGCTCCAGCCCTGTCCAGCCTGCCCTTGGGCATTCCAGGGATCCAGGGGCAGCCCCAGCTGCTCTGGGCACCTGTGCCAGGGCCTGCCCACCCTGCCAGGGAACAATTCCTTCCCCAGATCCATCTCAATCTCCCCTTTCCCACTCTGAGGCCATTCCCTGGGTCCTGTCCCTCCATCCCTGTCCCCAGTCCCTCCCCAGCTCTCCTGGAGCCCCTTCAGGCCCTGGAAGGGCTCTGAGCTCTCCCTGGATCCTTCCCTTCTCCAGGGGAACATTCCCAGCTCCCAGAGCAGCTCCAGGGCCTCCCCTGGACAAGAGTTTTGAGGTCTCAGTGTTGGGAAAGTTTAATTTAGCAGAACCCCCAGGCAGTGGTTCCATCAGTCTCACCCTGGACCCCGCTCTGGGTTTGGGATGTCTCCCTGGCAGGAATTTGCTGCTTTTGCTGAGGGTCCCGGGCCAAAGGCTGAGCTCTCCTGGGGCTGGAGAGTGGGAGAGCCTGCCTAGAGCAAAGGATTTCTCCTGGAATGTTCATTAGGTACGGCCAGTTGAATGTTTTTAGACAACATCCATTAAAATGTTGATTTGGGGGCTGCTCTGTAGTGCCTGCATTGCCTTACAAGGCAGCAGGGGCAGCAGATGCAGTGGGGGTCCTGGAAAAGTGGGTCTGGGGGAAGGATGGGGCTCCTCTGTGGGTGCTGTGGGCTCTCCCCACATCCCCCTCGGGTTTGTGCCCAGCAGGGACACCAAGCTCAGCTCTGCCACCCTGAGCCAGGTAAGGGAGGACTGGGGAGCTGGGAGCTGCAGCTCATCCCAGAGATGGTCAGCCAAGGGCAGTGCCTGGGCTCTTTCATCCCCTCCTGGGCATCCTGGGGGCACTGAGGGAGACTCAGGGGCTGTGAAACCCAGAAATCCTGGGCAAAATGGGGGGAGGGTTGAGAGGGACCCATTCGAAACACAGCTCCTTTGTCAGCAGAGTCCCTTTTTGCCATTTTCTCAATTTCTGCCATTGTGAGAATTGGGCACTTTTCTCTCCTGAAGGAAATGTGCCCAAATTTGGGCATCAGAGGGTGGCACTGAGGGAAATCCCCAGAAAAACAGGGGTGCTGGTTGTGAGGAACCCATTCTAAATGCAGCTCATTGTCTGCAGAATCCCTTTTTGCCATTTTCTCAATTTCTGCCATGGTGAGAACTGGGAACTTTTCTCACTTGAAGGAAATGTGCCCAAATTTGGGCATCAAGGGGTGGCACTGAGGGAAATAAAAGGGCTGGAGAAACCCAGAAATCCTGAGGGGTGCTGGTTGTGAAGAACCCATTCTAAACACAGCTCTTTGTCTGCAGAATCCCTTTTTGCCATTTTCTCAATTTCTGCCATTGTGAGAATTGGGAACTTTTCTTTCCTGAAGGAAATGTGCCCAAATTTGGGCATCAAAGGGTGGCACTGAGGGAAATCCCCAGAAAAATGAGGGGTGATGCTTGTGAGGAACCCATTCTAAATGCAGCTCATTGTCTGCAGAATCCCCTTTTTGCCATTTCCCCAATTCCTGCCATGGTGAGAGTTGAGTACTTTTCTCACTTGAAGGAAATGTGCCCTCCATGCAAATCTCTATAACTAGACAAATATTATTTCCTTTCCCAGCTTGCTCTTGGGAGGTTTCCATATCCTCAGGTAAGATTGTTCATTACTGCTGTTTGCCACTGTGACATTCATTCCTATGTATGAAGGTGCAGAGAGCAATTGTGAACATTTGAGCCACATACAAATAAATCTGTCCTGTTAAATTGAAAAGTGGGAGCTGGAAGGAGTCATTTAGAAGTCTCTATTGATTTTTTTTTTTTTTTCTTTGCCCCCCTCTTTTTCTCTTCTCCAAACTCTGTTTTCTTTCCCTGGAGACAATGAAAATTATGATGATGTCAATCTTGTTAATTTTGTTGGCAGATTAAAAAATAATCCAGTCTTGACAACATTTTTTTTTTTTTTTTGAAGCGGGAAGGTGTATCTGCTCCTTTCCTGATCATTTAATTTTTAATTCTGATTTTGAATAATGGTATGATGGTCTAAAGTCTCCTCAAAAATAGAATGTGAATGGAATACTTAAGGGAGCTTCAGATTCTTCCTTTGAAGAGGACCTAATTTTGATATTGGATGTAAATACTGCTATTTTCTAAGTGTCCACCTGAAGCTGCTGGTACAACTCTTTCCACCTCTGGTGGCAGTGGCTGGGTGGATGCTGAGCTCTGCATCACCACGGAATATTTTACTTTTTTTCACTGAAAAACCCCATGAAGCTCTGAACAAAACAAATCCAGAGCTGGCTCTGGCAATTCTCCTCTGGAGATGGATGTTAGAATTCACAGGAACAAACTGTTCAGCAGTTCCTCCAATTATTCTTTCCGGGGAGAGGGGGGAAAAAGTGAAGTGTCCAGGGACAAAAAATGAATTATTTGGATGTGGTTTTTTATGTTTTCATGTGTTTTATGAAGACTGCTCTCTGCATCTCGGTCTCTACAGCTCGCAGTGCCTGGAGGCATGTCTGATTTAAAGGTGGTGTTGGTCTGTGCTCTTTAAGCATCTATTAACTTGCTATTATTATGCAAATAACTGTTGTAATACACATACTAATTTATGCATGGTTAGATTATGCAGATGCCTCACAAACATGGTTATTGAATAATAGGCTGGGACTCATTCCCTCTCCCATTTTTAGAAGCTGTTTTAAGCAAATTCTCCTGACACTTTTATAGACTTGGGAAGGTTTTGCCTGGGTGGAAATATTCTGATTTTTCACTTTTTTTTTTTAGTTTTTGTTTCCTCTGCCAAAACGTTCACTGGCAGCATGAAGAGAATAGACTTGGAGTATTTCATCTGGATTTTAAAAGTGTGTTTGGAGGGGAGGGTTGGAAAAGAAACTTGTGTTGGAGAGCCCTGCATGCACGGGGAGCTCTCTGAGGGTCTCCAGGGGGTGTTCAGGTGGTTTGAATCCCAAAATCCAGAGTGGTGAGGGGACAGTTCAACCCAAACCTGATGGACGGGTCAGAGCAGGGGAAGGAGGCTGGAACAGGGAGGTTCCATGTGGTTCCAGGCTAAAATGCCTCCCTGAACTGGGAGCAGAGCATGATTGCCAAGTTTAAAGATGCTTTTTGCTGTTCTAATTAAAAAGCAGATCGGGTTTGTGGAAGAATATTTGGCAAGGCAGCAGCCCATGAAATTGTATATATTTTTTAATGCAAAACAGTCGAGGAGGTGAAACTTTTGAAATGTGGCTATTAAGCTTTTCAAGCAAGTGCCTTTCAGAAGGGATTTTATGTGAATTTGTGTGTTTTAGGCATGTGCAGGGCAGGAGAGCCTTGGAAACCTTCTTGGTCAGGGGGAGCATTCACAGGGGGTTGGTAATCTCATTCTTTTCCTGTAATCTCCTTCTTTTCCTGATTCTGCTCATTCCTTGAGCAGTTCCTCCTCCCTTCAGTGGGGTTATTCAGGGAATGAAGTTCATCAGTGTGTGCTTCCAAATTTGTCCTAAAAAACCTCCAAGTGCTCCCCTGTGACAGTGGAGAGTGTGGCCACGTGGGTGAGAACACCTGAAATTTCCTGCAAATGGGTTGTTTGTCTCCAGCTGCAGCTGCAAAAATAATGTCTTTTTTTTCTTTCTTTCTTTTTTCTTTATTTTTAAGACACAGACAAATGGTGTGTGTAAATTCAGTTTAAATGAAGAAGATTTATAGGGGGAATCACTGCAGTGTGGAAATTCAGGACATCCTGCAATCTGCCAGGAAAACTAAAGGATGATTATTTCATTTTCTGGCCTTTAGTAGAATATTTTCATGGCAGGACTTCCCACATCTTTGATAAGTATTTATTGACTTTAGAAGTGTTTATTTTGCTGAGTTATTAATCATTATTTAATCTTTAAAATGAAGTCTTATCTTGAAAGCACTTTTGAGCAACTGCTGTGTCAGTAAAGTTCCTTACAGGTGTGCTTAGATTTAATACATAATTATGTACTCTAATTATATTTTTTGTCTCAATATACAGAATATAATCTCCATCATCTCAATGCTGTCTCAATGTAGAAAATATAATTTTCATAACAGCAAAAGGGACCAATCTGAGCAGGGAAATCACAAATGGTGATGCTCAGGACTGACTTTTCTGCTCTAAAAACTTGGCACAGGGAGCTCTTAAGCCTTAAAATGGAGTAAATATCTGAATTTTTGGTGCTTTGCATTGTTTTGGTGTTGGTTTTCCTGTCTGGTCATGGAATGTGCTTTTGTAAAATGTAAAAGTCCCTTTGGAAGTGGGGGGGAACGATGCTTGGAGGATTTTCCTTGGGTACAAAATGAAGTTTTTAAGGGCAGATTCACCCTGGATTTATTTGCACCACTCTGTTAATTAATAAGAATGGTGCACATGCTCACAGATACTCTTGAATCGAGTTATTTTCTACATAAACATTAAAAAAAAAGAAAGGAAACCCCTTTTCCAAGGGTGCTGCTCCATAACCCATCCGGCTTTTTAGGGATGGCACGCGAGGAAAATAAGTTTTAAATTTTCCTTTAAAAGTTTCACCTTGATTTACATCACTGTGATTTTCCACAAACAACTGGAAGGAAAAACAGATTCCCCAAAAGGCTGTGGCACCTGGAATATTTAATGAACTTTGAGGTTGGAACCCCAGACCTGACAGAGAATCCCAGGGATTGAAATTCCACGGTGGGGGCAATGACTTGTTTAATGATGATGCAGTTTAGGAGAAATGGAAAGAATTCCCACTAAATATTCTCATGCTGTGGTCAGAGTTTCTGAAGGCAGGGTGTGGAAAGGAGGGCTCATCCATGGGGGAATATTCCAAAGGAGCATGCAGCCCTCAGCACCACCACTGCATTTCAGAGACTTTTGCATTTACAGAAACACAGCCCCAGCCTTCTCTTAATAAATTAGATTAAAACGACCTGAATTTTTTTTCTTTTTTTTTTTTTTTTTGGAAACAGAAAAAATCACCAAAAATATTCCCATCCCTCATTCCACCCACTCCCATCCCCTGCTCCCCCTTCCCATCCTGCTGCTCCCCCCCAAATCTGAGCAAATACTGCCCCTGGTATTGTAAAGCTTTGAATGTTTTCACACCCCATTAATTTATTACTTCTCCTGCCTCATCTTTAAAATTTTTTTTTCCCCTCTTTTTTATTTTTTTTCCTCCTTTCCTTTTTTTTCCCCCCTCTTTTTTTTTTTTTTTTTTTTTGTTAAATTCCGACTCCCCGCTGCTACAGCGATTTTCATCTTGTTGTTAATTTTCCCTGCTCCATATGGAGCTCCAGACATTTCACCTGGAGGCTGTACTAGATTTTGCTGTAGCGATCGCACTTCCGGAGGCCAAAACTGTCATTTAAGGTTCCCGGTGCATCTGTCTACGCCAGGCTTTTTTTTTTTTGCTTTTTTTTTTCCCCTTTTTTCTTTTTTTTCCTTTTTTTTTTTTTTTTCCTGGCACCGGGAGAGTGTGAATAACAAATTGGATGCACCTGAGATTCGGATGATTAGTGTGTTTTGTGGAGCTGGGGCGACTTGTGAGCAGATCGCTGTAGGGATGGGGAGGGCTAAAGAGGCACCCCGGGTGAATCCCCCTTTTCCAGGCAGGGGGAAAAAAATAAAAATAAAAATATAACAAAAAAAAAAAATCGGGAGCATCCCGGCACCAAATATTTCATCCTGCCTTGTCATTGATTAGAAAAGAGCCTTTAATTTCATTTCACCCCATGTTGTGATTAATTTGCATTCTTTGTCAGAAGTTAATGGAGTTTTTTATGGTTTGCTCTGAAATCCTTGAAGACGTCGGAGTTGATCTGATGTTTATACAACCGCCAGCGGAATTTTTGCTGTTTGATTGATGGAGAGCTTGATGTTATTCCAAACGGCTTTTTAAGCTGTTTTTAAGAATTATTTGAATAAAATGCGAGCAAGATATTGTTATAACGGCGGAGATTATCTGTTAAAAATCTGTTTCAAATAAGGAACATGATAAGTAGGAAAAAGGAGATCAAAAAGACAGGAGGAGTGATGGACGCGGGAGATGATATTTGTTAAAATAGATCAGCCAGGGATTCAAATAACTTATTTCAAAATGCAGTGGGAGCAAGAGACCTTAATTTAAGGCTCTTTCTCGTATACAGAGCTTATTTTTGCAGCAGGAGAAAGAAGAGGAATAAATTAGGGAAGAATTTAGTCATAGCTGGATTTTCCCCTTGGTTTTTTTTCCCCCCCTTCCTTTTCCCAGCACTGTGAGCACAAAGTGGAAGAGACAAGGCTGTCAGAGCTGGTAGTCCGACAAAATGATGACATATCCCTGGTCTCGAGGAGGAGGCATCCTTAAATCCCACAGCAAAGGAAGCAGAAGTGGGTACCAGGGAATTTTACAGCCCAGGGAAGTGCTCGCTGTGGACCTGCCGTGGCTTCGCTTCCTGAGAAAACATCACAGGGAGGGAAAAAAAAACCAAAACAAACCAGTGGGAGCAAACAGCTTTTTGCTCCTCCTGGTAGGGAAAGGTTTGTGCTTTGGTTTGTGCTTTTCCCAGATCCCGGGGTTTGAAAAGCCTGGGAGGGACAAAGCAGAACGTTCCGGGCCGGATGCTCAGCTGGGTCCTGCTGCTCCCGGGGCTGGGGACAATGAGCCGGCCCCGGGACACGGCTCCTTCCTCCACCTTGCCCTTTTCTAAATCATGACCGTGGTTATTCCTTTATTCCTGCTCCCAAAGCTGAGGGCTTTCAGGAGATTCCCTTTTCTCCCTCTGGTTCCTCTGCTCTCCTCGGGCAGCTCAGGCTCGCCGCGCTCTCTGCCAGCGCGGTTCCATCCCGGTCCGGCAGCTCCGGTGCGGCTCTGCCGTGGAAAACGTGGATTTATTTGCTGGTTCTTACTTGGCTAAATAATTGCCTGCCTTGAAATGAAGTTGCTGCTTTCTGATCCCTGCGTTAGCTCGGTCCGAGGTTTTTTTGTTCTCTGCAATCCATACTATTGACCAAATTCGGCCTGGCCTCCTTTAAATGGAAGCAGCTTGTCAAGGGAAAAAATATTTAGTTAAAGTTGGGATGCGAAATAACCATTTCAGTGTTGTTGTTTCCATTGGCAGAGGCATCCTTTAAGCATTCATTTCTTTGGGGAGGATAAATTGAGGGTTGTTTACAGCATGTTTCCTGGTAAGAAAGAAATGTTTTGTCTTCCAGATCTATCATTACATCGAACCATTTAAAAGACATTAAACACTGTTCAAATGCTAATGCCAAAACAGTGAATGAAATTGTTGGGTAATATCTTAAATATGATAGATTTCTGCAAATCTTTTTGCTTTTATAATGTATTCCAGAAATCACTGGCAATATTTGAAGTCGTCTGCTATTGTTTTAAACTCCTCCTAATTTCTCAGCATAGGTTTCACATAGATCATTCCTGATAATTTACTTCAGATACTTTTTGCTTTATTTTTTTTTTCTCCATAGCCAGAAATTAGTTTGAACTTGAATTTGATTTGCCTGGTAGAAACTTGCTGTGAAATTTGAATTCAGTTTATTTTTCCAGAGGTGCTTTCATGTTTGGAAAATTGAGAGATTAAAAAAAAAATTTTTAAAGGATCTATTAGCAATCTGAAATATAAGAAGAAAAAATTAATTTATTTATCTTAATCTTCCTGATATATTTTGAATGTAAATTTAATGTTTAAATAATATGGTCAAGTACAGAATTGGAGGTAACCAGTAAAATTTTATACTGAGATTTAATATAATGATTTTTATGGGAAGTTTTATTATGATAACAGTGGCTTATTGGCTTGTGATCTTGAAAGGCTGATGTGTATTTTTTAATCTCTAATCCTGAGAATTCCAGGCCGTCTGAGGGAGCAGGGCTCAAATTTATTCCAGGATTTCTTCTGTCTGGTGTGGAAGGGGTGGGCTTTAAGGTCCCTTCCCACCCAAACCATTCCAGCTGTCCAAGAAATGCTGAAATTCCTGCAGAGATATTTTTGCAGATCTAGAAGGATCCTCCTGCATGAGTTGGTGGAATGGGAGATGTCCCTGGAGGGCTCGGAAGGAAACTCCTCTCCCAGATCCCCTTCCTGCTGAGGATGCCCGTGAAGGAGTTGCCTGGATGGAACCTGAAACCTGGGATTGGAGCTTCCCTGAGGCAGAAAGGCTGCAGAGGGATTTGTGTGCTTGGGGTGGCTCAGGGGGCCCCTGGGGAGCCACCAGGAAATCCTGGATTTACTGGAATTTACCATCATGGATGACTGGTTTGGGTTGGAAGGGACCTTCCATTCCATCCCCTGCCGTGGGCAGGGACATCCTCCCCCATCCCAGGTGCTCCAGCCTGGCCTGGGACACGTCAGGGCTCCAGGGGCAGCCAGAGCAGCACTCAGCACGGGCTCTGGGGCCGTGGGGAGGAGCAGTTTCCTCAGGAGATGGCCAGAGCCCAACCCAGGGCTGCAGCTCTGGTTCTCCTCAGGGCTGGAGGCACTCCTGGAGGAGGGCACGGCAGCCCCAGGGCCTGGGCTGTGCCACAGGCTCAGGAATGTGTTCCCACAGCAGTGGGGTCTCCTCCTCCTCTGCTGGGTGGTGGGTGCTCAGCACAGTGACCACCTCCAGCCCCAGATGAGGAGTGAATAATTTTGAGGTCTGGGCAGGTGTTTCCTCATCTCCAGAGCATCCATTCTTCTGCCAATCCCATGGAAATTTGGGGTTGGCGCCTTGGAGTGCAGCACAACCCTCCATGGGCAGCTCAGTGACACAGGAGAGGATGGTGGTGCCTCAGCTTCTCCCCTGATGAGCCCAAATTTTTATTGCTCTGGGTGATTCTCCTTCAGCTGTCCCCGGACTTGTGACATCTGCAGTGATCACAGTTGATTCTGCAGCTCCTCAGAGGAAGATCTGAATTTTTTTAGATGGCTCAAAAAGTGAGAGACTTCAGCAATCAACATTTTATCTGTTCACTTCCAAGCCAGAAGGGACCTGCAGGACTGTCCTCAGGAGCAGGGACAATCCTGATGGAATTTCATCTGCTGCTCTTCAGCCCTGCTGCTGCTGCTGGAGGCTCCCAGCTCCTCAGACTGGTTCCTCTGCTTTGTTCCTGGGAAGGTTTTCGTGCTGCAGGATCTGGGGGCAGCTGGGAGTGGGATGAGCAGGGATGCAGGAGGGGTGGTGGTTGTGGTGTCCTTGCTCTGTTTCCAGGTTCCTTTGGTCTCCCTGGGTTTCTGACTGGTGGGGCTCTCCTCTGAACCTTCCCACAGCTCACAGCCCAGGCTGGGCACGGGGAAGGAGGAGGGATCACCTGGAGTGGTTCAGCCTGTCCTTCCTGGACATCCCACCAGGCGTTTGTGGTTTTTGGGGGGTTTGGACTTTGCTGGATCCCTCAGAGGATTCCACGATTTTCTTCCCGCTCGGTTGTGCTCATTTTCCCTCTCCCATGGTGTCCAGTAAGTTCTCCTGCTGTTCCTCTCTGTTGCCATTTGGGTGACACCAGTCAAAGTCTGGGTGGAGCAAAGCCCAGGTCTTTGTCTGGTGTCTGCTGGACCATTCTTTGTTCTCCTCACCCCCTTCCTGTGGTGCTGGAGCAAGGCCTGCAGACACGGTTTGGGGTGATGGTTGGACTCTGTCATCTTGGGCACCTTTTCCAACCTAAATCATTCCAAAATTTTCAGCAGCAATTTGCTGAATTTGGGTTTTTTTCTCCTTGTCCCTACTCCTGCTGACCAAGGGATTTGTTGTCAGGCTGTTCTGGTTCTACTCTGGTGTGGAATTATTGCTGGGAGGTTTTGTTGTCACCACAATCCCTCCAACAGCGTGGAGCTTTCCATGCCCACTTTGTTGAATTGTGTTTCTAAACTCTGGTAAAGAGATTTCTCTGAGAAGTGGCTGCAGTTCAATGGTGGATGAAATAATCTCTTTATATAAATTTGTTTGGAGACCTCGGGGAAAAGCAGCGTAATATAATTGTAAGAATATATTTAATATTAAGGTTGTTGTGAATTGTCTATTTTTATTTCGAAATAATTTTCCTCTTTTTTTTTTTTTTTTAATGTTTTGTGACAGTGATTGAAGTTTGCCATTTGCAAAATCCCCAGGTGGGGATGGGGAAGGGAGTTTAGAATATCAGGAACAAATTAGGGGGGTCATTCTCACTGGTTTGGTGCTTTGACTTCTTGCAGGAGTACCAGCCATTGGAGTTTTGCAAGAAATTGTAAAATATATCTGAAGATCATCCTTTAATTCCACAGGAATTGTGGAATGGTGGTGTAGCCCCCGTGGAAACCAGGATATTTAGATATTCCTTTACCTTTTATAGCTTTTGTGAGTAGGACACAATGCTAGTTTTTGCTCTTAAAACCCAACCCTCATTTGTGCAGATGAAAAATACTTTCTGTCTGCTTTTAAAATCCACAGGAAAATAAATGTTGTGGTGTGAAGCCTCCCTTAAAAATCATAACTGTATGATTTGTTGGTAGATGGGTTTTTCTATTAAAAAGACCACTAAAAGGAGCTGGAAAAGCAGTATATATGTAAAGAGAAAATTTGTTAACTGCTGTGGGAAGATCTAACCCTGGGTCACCTGCAAATCTCTCAAACAAGAGCTCCAGGGCAAGTCCTCATTCCAGGGAGTAAAAGCGAAAATTGAAGCTGTAGCTGGTGACTCCTCCCAAGTTGCCCAGGGTGGATTCATTGGAGTTTTCCTTGATTGTGCTGTGCCTGCAATGGGAGAGGGATGGCAGAGGGATGGGAGAGGTCTCCTCAGCCACCTCCCGGCCCCAGGATCTCCATGGAGACACAAAAATAACCTGGTGGTCTCTCAGAAGTTGCCTTTCATCACCAGAGGCATTCATTAAATAGGAGATGAGGCAGGAGGCAAACTTTGGCGTTTTTAACCAACCTTGGGGGGATAAAACCCCACTTTTTGGAGACTGTGGATTATCCAGGTTCCACTGGTGTTCCGTGGCCTGAGAAATACTCTGAGAATGGGACAGGTTTATTGATGATTTCCCTGTTTCTGCAAATCATGAACTGTCACACGCAGTCGGTCAATCCACAGAAAATGCAAGGCTCAAAAACACCAAACAGCAGAGCTATTTCTGCAGCTTCAGACTGTTTCAGTGGCCTTTGGGAAGGCTGGAGAAGCTTCTGGGCAGGAGGTGTTGGTGATGGGCAGGGCTTGGAGATGGCTGAGGGAGAGTCTTGGTGCTGAGAGGCTGAAAGCCACTTTTCTGAGGGGGAATGATCATGGAATCTTGGAATGCTTTCGTTGGGAAAGGATCTTAAAGTTCAGCTGGTTCCACCCCTGCCATGGCAGGGACACCTTCCACCATCCCAGGCTGCTCCAAGCCCTGTCCAGCCTCACCTTGAACATTCCAGGGATCCAGGGGCAGCCACAGCTGCTCTGGGAATTCCCAATCTCCCATCCATCCCTGCCCTCTGGCACTGGGAGCCATTCCCTGTGTCCTGTCTCTCCATCCCTTGTCCCCAGTCCCTCCCCAGCTCTCCTGGAGCCCCTTCAGGCCCTGCAAGGACTCTGAGGATTCCCTGGATCCTTCTCCTCTCCAGGTGAACATTCCCAGCTCTCCCAGCCTTGGAGCAGCTCTGTGGCCTCCTCTGGAATTGCTCCAGCAGCTCCGTGGCCTCCTGGAGCTGGGTGGCCCCAGAGTTGGACCTTGGATGTTCTCACAAGGACATCAGATCATTCCTTGATGCTCTCAAAACACATTCTGCTTTTTTTTGGCCTTCCTTTCACTTTGGGTTTTCTTGTGTCACTGCTGCCATTTCACTATTTAAAATTCTTCCTGAAGAACATGAAAACACAATAATCTTCTCAATCCCCAAGTTTTTTTTGGCGTCTTGTGGGGTAGGAACAGCCCAAATTTCCCATTTTTGAGCTGCAGCTGCTGCGCTGGGATCCCTCAGGGTGAACCTGCCTCCAAAACCCCTCATCTCCCAGTAAGGCACAAAATCCTGGCACCTGGGGGGGAGACAAAAACAGGACAGCATTTTCTGAGGAGCCCTTTGAAAGCAGCTGTTAATGCTCAGGAAAAAGCTGCTGCTTCCCTTTTCCCTGAACTGTGGGCAAGAGGAGCAGCCCCGGCCGTAAAGTTGTCGGCGCTCGGCTTTGGTTTATGGTGGTTGGAGCTGCCCCGGAATGGGAGCTGGGAGAAAGGTAAACGACGTGGTTTGAGCAGTGGTTGAAGCTGCCCTGTAGCAGGAGCTGGGAGAAAGGTAAACAACGTGGTTTGAGCAGTGAAAAATCTGCCTAATATAAAGCCAGCAAAGTTCAGCCCCGCTCCCGAGGTGAAAAATACGGCTGCGGCTCGGTGGAGGGAAGGGAGGAGCAGAGCCTGGCCTCGCCAGCGATTTATCCGAGGCAGGGAGAAGAGGTAATCCATCTAGCTGGGGAGTCTCGGTGGCACTGCAGAGAGGAGAGCACAGGAGCTTTATTTAATTGAGCAAATGAATCAATTACAATGATGTTGCATCATCAGACGCGAGGGAAGCGGCGGCGATGTCGTTACACCGGGTAACAGTGTTAAAAAGTAATTGAGTGTCTTAAGCGTTTTGAATCAATTCCAGGTAGTGGCACGGCCACCTCGATGCAAAATTTATGAAGATGATCTCCAAATAATTTGTTGCCATCGGAATTGTGCAATAAAAGCTGGTAACGACGTGTGTGGGAGCGGGGCCGCGGCTGGGCCGGGCTGCGCCGGTGTCACGGGGAGAATTCCCTAACACTTGGATTTGTGTTGCTGGATGTTTCATTAGGAGGGCTGAGTGCTTTTATTAGAAATGATATTTTAAATCTTGCTCTGGAATTGGATGTAATCATACCCGTGGTGGGGCCGCTCCGTGTGACCCCACGGCGATTCCTTTCCGTGACAAGAGCTATTTTTCCAGGAAGGAAATGTGACTGATGATCTGTTTGGCTAAAAACTGTTCCTGTGCTCTAATGTAAAGAAGCTCCAAATCATCCCTATTGAATAAGCTCAGTCTATTTTGTCATTTAACATCTGGAAGTGAAGTAGGGGAAAAAAAAAAAGGGGTTTTTATAGCCACGGAATATTTCACTTATTAGCAAAACCAGCAGATTTAATTCTCTGGAATTGTAATAGATGGAGATTGACGGCTAAAAAATATAATGGGCTGCTTCTGCCTATTTATTATTGCACTTTCTCCTTGGAAAAAATAGAATTTTACTCAGGAACTTTATGTTTGTGTGCTGCTGATCCAGTAATAAAAGACTGGAGGTGTGTAACAGCAGCTCTTTCCTCGGTGCTGATCTTCACCCTCCTCTCTGTCCCATTTCCTGCTGGAAAAGTGTTCCTGGGGGATCCTGGCCCTGCCTGGGGGCAGGGAAAGAGCTCCCAAAGCTGCTGGGAGCCCAAACAATCATCATCCCTCTCACCAAGGGAGAGTGTGGGATGGAAGGGGCAAGGCAAAGGCACGGGGTTGGACGGGAACATTTTCACTGAGGATCCAATTCTGCTGGAGCCAGGATTGCCTTGGGCTGCAACAACTCTGTGTGTGTTGGGGAAAACCTGGTGATTGATTACCCCAGCCACGAGAAACAGGGCTCTGGAAAGCACCCCAAAATTCAGGGTTTTGCACAAAGTGCCTGCTCTGTGCCTTGTGTTTGGTTCTTTGTGCTGAGATCCTGCCTTTGTTTCTTCTTCCATCCAGGGGAATGTGGGTCAGGAGATTTTGCAGCTCTTGGGTTTCTCCCCCAGGTGGTTCAGAAATTCAGAAGGGCTCGGAGATAAATCTTCCTTTTCAGTTTAAAACAACACAAAGTTTCCCAAACTTCCCCATCTCGTAGATGGTGGTGCTCTGCTCCGAGTCCGAGGAAAACTGGGTAAAAAACTTGGGGAAAAGTGGAGTGTTAGAGGCTTTCCTGAGCAGCAGTAGATACTTCAACCACATAATTAAAGTTTTCTTCACAAAAAAGGGATTGTGAGCAGAGCCTGGCAGTAATCCAAAATTCTAATTTCTGACTATGATTTAATTTCAATTTTAAATAAATCGGTTTTTAATTTAAAAAGAGTGAGCTTCATAACATTAGCAATGATTGCAACATTAAGCCCAGTGTTCACAATCTAGCAATATAAAACATTATTTATATCTGAATCGTAAACAGCCTTTTGAAATGGATTATGGTTTTTCTTCCTATTCTAATACAACCTGGAGGGTACTAAAAAGTGTTGTGTGAAATTAACATTCTGCTGACTTTCGCCTATAAATGAGAAGCGAGCTATTAACATTTGTGTATTTTCATTATGTAAATTGTGTTAACACATGCCCACAAATTGCCACCAGCGATGCAATAATTTTCTCTCAGTGATCATAATGTGTCCAAGTGAGTCATTTTGATTATGACATGCTAATTACATATTGTCTTTTTTCAGATTCAGAAAAACCAGGGATCTTTAATGGTAAGCTTTATGAGTTCAGAAAAAAATTCACTTTTCTTTTTCCTGATGGCTGCTCCCTCTGCATGCTTGAATGCCTTGTTTTAAACTTAGCAAATTGCATTTTGAAGAAAATGCAAACCTTTAACTGCCTGTATTAGATTAGGTACCATTAGAAATAATAGAACATCCTGAGCATCAATGTTTTGATAAGAGTTTGCTGCCGTTGATTAATCTTGCTATATTTTATTGCATTAATGATTTTTTCTTTCCACTCCACTGTAAAGATATTGCATATAGTCTAATACTTTTTTCCCCCCTCTCTCCTTGCCATTGCAGCCTCTCCAGTTATTGCAGTGCATTGTTGATGAGGTGAGTCGTCGTCTTATGTGCTTTCACTCCTAAAGTCATTCCTAATGGAGTGGAAAGCTTATATTTTGTTTCCTAATGAAGCACAATGCCCAACATCCTCCCCAGCACAAGTTGCAGCTTGGAGCTCTCACACATGAACTGGCCTGGTCCCGCTCTCTGCTGGTTTTCTGCTCCAAATGTTGAGTTTATCCAAGATTTGGGTGTCTCACCAGGCAGGGCTCGGAGCTGCCGGGGTCCTGGAGCCTCAGCCCAGGAGTGGGAGCTCTTCCTCTGCTGAGCTGGGACAGGGACAGCCAGGTCTTCAACGTGGGCCTGTTAAAGGAGGTTTTGATGGGTAACAAGGAGGGAAAGTGAGGGGTAAGCAGGAGAGCACTCGAATGTCACCCAAACATTTTGATTCGACCGGAAGGCCACAGTAAAATACGGGGATGCAGGAGCTGCAGGTGTGAGCAGGAGACTGGATTTCAGTGGCAAAGCATCACATTCCTGGCCTGAAACACTCCTTGCATCTCCCACATCCCTCCCCAGCTGAGCTCTAGCAGGGGCCCAACTCGGAACAGTGAGGAGATAGCTGAGGGCAGACCTCTGTCCTCCAAACACTTGAACAATATTCCAGAATCCTTGAAAGAGTGGAAGTTTTTTCTCCCTGAAAAAAAGCAGCTCAAAGCCAAGAGGCTGAAATCTCTTTAATAACTTTATCACCACTTGGATCCTTTAGAAAAGGCTGCAAATGGTGTGCTGTCAAAAAAATAGGAGTTGGCTTCATTTTTAATGTGTATGAGGTGGTACTGCTGATTAGGGAGTTCCATCAGGAAAAAAGGAGACACCACTCTCTGAAGAGCTGCCTCAGCCTCTAGCAGGAGCTCATGTCCAGCTCCTCAGGTGAGTTCTGGGTGCTGATGTGTCTGAAGCCTGTCTGAAGCCATCCAGCTGCTTCCAGCCTGTCCCTGTAACTTCTGTTGAGCCTGGGGTGAGCCAAGTCCTCCCTTGTGTTGTCTCCACCTGCCTGGGCTCCCCTCAGTGAGTGCCTCTGTCCTTCTGCTAGGAATGGCTTGGTGGCTGAGCTGAACTTCTTCCTGAAGTGGCATTTGGGCCTGGAGGGGTGCAGTTCCATTAAAACGGGCAAAGATCCTCTGTGTCAAGAGGAGTTCTGCCAGATCTCTTGGTGGAGATCTGGTTCTTTGGGTGCTTTTTAGGGAATTCTGTTTCTTTAACCTCTTCCATCCATCATTATTCCTCTTCCCCGCACCTTTGGTTGAGGTGTGGATGTTGCAGAGCACCAGAGGTGGCACTGCCACCAGCCAAAGGCCCTCTCCATCCCCAGGGAGGTCAGGTGAAGACAATCATGTGCTCTGCTGCTGCACAAATCCCTTTTAAATGGTGCTGCTGCCAGAATCCGAGCTCACTGTCCTAAAGCCCAGCCCCGAGGAGCTCAGGCTGGGGTGGGTTATTGGACACGATGATCTTAGAGATCTTTTCCAACCTAAAGGATTCTGTGACCTTCTGGCAGCTTTCACATCTCCTCAGGATCAGAACTGCCCCAGTCCTCTCACCAAAGCTTCAGCCAGGGAACTTTGTGCAGGCTGCAAGCATCCAAGTGCCTTCACCAGTATTTTGGCATTTTGGTGGTTTTTAGAATTTTTTTTATGTTCCCCAGCAAGTGAAGTCATCATTCTCCTGAGGTGGTGCTCAGTGTGGGCTGTTAAAGCTCCAGGTGACAGAGCAGAACTCAGCTGAAAGTTCTTTAAGCTCCACTGGCTTTGGTTTGAACAGCCTCCATGTCAGAATGGGAATATTCAGAATCAGAAATCCTGGTTTTCTAAGACTGGTTATTCTGGGTCAGATTTTCCCTTTGGCTCCAAGGAGGTCTTAAAATTCCCTCAATCCTTCCCCTGGAGCCAGCTAAAACTTCAGAGCCTGATCCAGGAGAACCTGGAGATGTTTTAAAGTGATTGAATGGAGACCTTGATTCTTTCTGGTTTTATTTCTGGCTTATTGTACTGGTGGTGGTGGGGTTTGGTAGAACTTCCACCAAAACTCAGCAGGAATCCAAGCTAATATTAATTCATAGGATTAATTAATTCAGCTGCCCAGAGAAGCTGTGGCTGCCCCATCCCTGGAAGTGTCCAAGGGTTGGATGGAGCCTGGGGCAACCTGGGATAGTGGACACTGTGAAATAAAAATTCCTTGGGAATTTTTAGGTTTTCTGCAGTAGTGAGATTTTTGGAGCTGGTTTTAAACTCTTAGTGAAGTACATGAAACACAGTGGGTCACTCTGGCAGTTTGGGAAGTGTGTCTGTTGGTTTTCTAGGACTTCAGCTGGCTCCCAGAAAGGAGGAATAAGCCATTTGGGAAGCAGGACAATGGAACCAAAGCCAGCCAGGCACGGTGGCTCCTCTGCAATCCCAGCAAACCGTGCCTGATGGGTTTTGTTGAGAAATGATCTTATGGGGCTGCTAATGGCATCGGGGCTGGGATTATTCTTTAATGGCAGAATTAGTGAGGAGCATTGTGTGGATGGGATCAATGTGCCTGCCAGAACCTTTATTTTTTACCATGTGGTGCCTGAGAGTGAGCTCTGATCCAGCTCCAAATAAGCCACGCTCATGTAAGCACCAATCCTAACTGGAGCAGCGTCTCCCACCATGGCAGGATCCCTGCTGCTGGCCCAGAGAGGGGATGGACTGGCTGTTCGTGGAGTTCCTCCTGCCACAGCCAGCAAGAAAGGCAGGCTGCTGCTGTTTGGGGTGCTGGATGTTCCAGCCCTGGGCTGAGTTTGTCTCCAGCTCCAGGAATTGCGGCGTGGGCAGCGCGGAGGATTCCCGCTGGGAAGGACGCGCCTCGCTGGCTGTGTGAGCCTCTCCAGAGCCTCCACGGGAGGGATGGAGAAGGGCTGGAAGCAGAAGCCTGCCTGGGAAGGTGTCCTGGGTGTGGCCCTGTAGTTCATGGTGGCACAGCCAAAAAGCTTGCCCTGGAAGGGGATGGTGCTTCCGAATCAATAGGTGCAGTTTCAGACAATCCCTAAAAGCTTTTGTGGTGGGAATCTGTTCCAGAAATACAAAAAGAGGAGAGCTAGGAATTGGAAATGCAAACCCCAGAGCCCCAGGAGCAGCTGAGGGAGCCTGGAGAAAAGGAGGCTCAGGGGGGCCCTTGTGGCTCTGCACAAGTCCCTGACAGGAGGGGAGAGCGGGGGGGTCGGGCTGGGAACAGGGACAGGAGGAGAGGGAACAGCCTCAGGCTGGGCCAGGGGAGGTCTCGTTTGGATATCGGGGAAAATTTCTTTGTGGAAAAGGCTGTGAAGCCCTGGAGCAGGCTGCCCAGGGCAGTGGGGGAGTCAGCATCCCTGGAAATGCTCAGGGAAGTGTGGATGTGGCACCTGGGGACAAGGTTCAGTGCTGAGCCTGGAGCTGCTGGGTTGGCAGCTGGACTCAGTGACCTTGGAGGTCTTTTCCAACTTTGACAATTCCATGATTCTGGTTGCAGATTGTCTGCAAAGATCCCAAAAGCCCAAACCCAGGAGCTTTGTGGTTTTCAGCATTTCAGCTTCCCATCCTTTGGGTTCCATGGCTCTAGAGGTGTCTGCTCTGCATCTGGAGAAGGTTGGACAGGCAGAAAGCTGGAGAACATCCTGTAGGGTCCTTTAAATACTCCTGAAGCTCTGCAGGGCTGTTTTATTTGACCTTTGTGTAGTTGGAGTGCCCCTTCCAGGAAAGCAATTCCTGCCAGCCCCTGGAGCACTTTGGGTTCCAGCTCTGTAGTTAAACATCAGCTCTGCTTTCCAACCTTTTCTTCTTCCTCACCTGAGAGAAATCAATTTTGGTTTCAAAGGTGCCGTGGTTTGTCTCACTGTAATTGTGATTTAGGTGTTGCTTTTGGTTTATTTGGTTTTAATTGTATTGGATGAGGGAGGAAGAGAAAATTGTATTGGATGAGGGAGGAAAAACTGGTTTTTAGCAGTTTTAAATGATTGTGTTGTTCCAATTCCGTCAGAAGCTCGGGGAGGGGAGACTTCCAAGAGCAAATCCTGGTTTGTACAAACAGGAGGCAGCATTGCAAAACCTGCCTGGTTGGACAAGCCAGGCAGAAATTGAGAAGAAAAATTAATTAGTTGTCCTCGTGAATCCTTAGCCTGATAGCTTCATGAGTAAGCAGAGAGAAGCTTTCCATGAGTTTCTTGAGCATTTCTCTGAAGTGCCCCCACAGAGATACTTGGTCTCACAAGACTGCAGTTTAATCTAGCTCAAGGACTTTCCAAACTCCACAAATCAAAGACCTCTTTTTTTTTTTCCTTTTTTTTTTTTTGTCTCTTTCTAAATCCTTACTCCAAAAACGTTTAAGAGCTGGTGGGGTGTTAACGCTGAGCTGTGAAGCATTTCAGTGTCAATATGTTTTCAGATTTTCCTGTGGAAAAAAATGTACTTGCATTAATCCATGTTTTCTCTGTAGTTGTTTCTATTTTTTTTTTTTTTTTAATGGGGTTAAATATATCCCTCTTTTTACTGGAATAGCCTTAAAAATGCCCAGGATGTTCAGCTTGATCAAATAACATGAGGAAGGTTCCTGAATTCCTGCACCTTGATGAATCCATGCTGCATTTTGCTCTTGCTGTATATGCAGTAAAAAACTCCACAAGGCTCAGAATTAAACAAGACTTAATTTCTTTTCTTTGGGAATTTCTCTTTAGATCCTCAGGTATTGATTTAAATGTGGGGAGCCTGGAAATTCCTGGTGTTTTGGAGATTTCCATGGGTTATACACCTGTGTGTGTGTTTACCCAAAGCTCCAATGATTTGTTTTGGGGATAAGCTGATTTAAGGAATAGTTTTAAGGAGACAGAAACTGTGACCTTACCAGTGTCTGAGATTGAGAGACTTCTACAGGAACAAGGTAAAAGCACAGGTAGGAATTGCTGAATAATTACCTTTAGACCAACCTGAGCAAGAACCTTCCCAGGAGAACAAGCTCATTTAATGGTTCCTAAAACTCAATCTTGTGGATGTCAATGGTCATGCTTGATTATTTGCAGTGCTGTTTTATGAAAAAGCAATAAAAATGCATCGGGAGGGTGCAGGGGAGGAGAGGGAACAGCAAATGGGTTGAGTTTTTTGCCAGGTCCCCTCGGTGTGGCTGTGTGTGTCTGGCTGCCCAAAGCTGCCGTGCTCTGCTGCCTGATGAGCGACAGGAGAGGGAGGAATTCTTGGCTTGGTGGAGAGAAAAAGCAATTACACTTCTGGTGGAAGGAAGGAAGGAAGGATTAACCTGTTTTTGCAGGCCCTGCAGAGGCACAGAGCCTGGCTGAGGCCTTTTTGGGACTACCTAAAAACAGAGGCCAGGCAAAAGTAAGGGAATAAAAATCAGTGATGTTTGTTGAAGGGCCTCCAGGAGCATTTAGGACATTCCTACACTCAGAACCTCACAGGTTTTCATACTTTTATAAGTTTGGGCCATTTGCATGTTGGGGGTTAATCTTCCAATTGCAGCTTTGGGTAATGAAGTCATTTACTCCCAGTTTGCTGCCCCCAACTCCCTTTTTTTTCCATCTCTGGGCCTGAGGCAGTGAGGTGTCCTTGATTGCCAGGCCTGGAGAGGAATTGTTGTGTCTGCCCAGAATGGGAGAGCAGCAGCTCACACTGTACATGGAATTTAGAGTTCTACACTAAAGAATTGCAGGATTATGAATACATGACAAATATAAACGCTCTATATGGAATTTAGAGTTCTACACTAAAGAATTGCAGGATTACAAATAGATGAAAAATATAAAAGCTAAAATCCTAACATTTTTAAATGTAAAAAGCTAAAATTCTTAAAATATATATATATATATAAAAGCTAAAAATGTAAGCCATCATGGCAGGGGAAGGAGGTGCCACGTCCCACACTTTGGATTATCTCAATCACTTCTTTCCTCCCTTTTTCTATCCCCAGTAGCTACAACCAGGTAACCCCAATATCCACTGGGTTATTCAACCAGAGCAGCCACCCACGTTCCCAGCAGAGGAATGCTGCTGTTCCAGGAGCTGGGGAGCAGGCAGCTGGAAGAGGAGCTGGTGCTCAGGAGGGCTGAGGTTTTGAGGTGGGCTGTGTTTTGGGGATGAAGCGTTGGCCTTTGAACCTGGCCTCTGCCCAGCTCCAGCTCTGCAGATAAACGAGATTCCTGTGCACACACAGCTTCACACCGAGGTGCCCCCACGGATCATTTGTCACTTTTGGCACCTGCTCCTGAGAAAAGAGCAAGAGGTGCAGAGATGTAATCATCCTTCACCTTCCTGCCCGGGGTGGGGGCCGAGCAGGAGCCATCCAGGAATTCTTTCAAGTCCGGGCCTCGGAGCCACCTCCGGCCGCCGCTGGCTGCTGCCAACTTGTTACTTGTCAGAAATCCCTGCATTAGGGCTGCTCAGGCCTTTTGAAGTAGATTGGCTGGAAAGGCAGAAATAGATTTTTTGTTGTTGTTGTTTTATAGAGAGATATTGTTTTAGGAATGCTGTGGAAGAAAGTTGCAAGAGTAAATCAAAAGTCGGGCTTTGATTTTGCTTTTTGTATAGAGAGTGTTTTTTGTATGTAGAGGGTTTCTTAGGAATGTTGTGGAAGAAAGTTGGTCTGGGAGGAGTAAATCTAAATTGAGGAATGGATTTTATTTGTGTATGTATGTATAGATACATATAATTTTTTTTGTGGAAGGAAGTTGTAAATCGAAAGGCTTTGGTTTTCTTTTTTATATGGAGAGTGGGGGGATTTTAGGAATGTTGTGGAAGAAAGTTGTTCTGGAAGGATTAACTCTAAATAGGGAAATGGATTTTATTTATATACATATAGATATATATCATTTTTTGTGGAAGAAAGTTGTGCTTGTGGGAGTGAATCTGGGTTTGTACAATATTGTCATTCCCTGCTCTCCTTGTGGCCAAAGACCATTCACTTCAGAGTTGGGCTTGGTGATCCTTATGGTTCCCTCCAGCTCAGAATTTTCTGGGAGCTACAGTGCATTTACTATCTGTAATTGCACCTGGCAGCATTTCTGGTGCATCTAAAAGTTATTTTTCTAAAATAAAAAATTAAATACTGCTATTTGGCCACAAAATGAAATGCAGCCACTACAGAGAAGTAAATACATTTTTTGAAAGCTTCAGTCGGAGAGAAGCCTAAAACTTGTTTAAACCCAGAGATTTTGGGGGCTGAGGTGATAAGGCAGGAAGGCTTTGCAGAGCCCAGGCATTACTGATGAGATGCTGCCATTTCAGCATCCCTGGAGGAGGCAGGGCAGGAGCTGGTACCCAGAGGAGATGCTGGCTCTGCAGGCAGGCAGCGCCGGGGGAGCCCCAGCTGAGAGGAGCTGGGTGTGCTTTGCTGGGTTCTGGTAACTTCCCTCCCGTGGCCATGGAGCCACAGCACCATGGCAGCTCCTTCTGCACGAGCAGAGCTGGGGGAAAGATGGAACAGGAGCATTTAACCCTTCCCAGAGCAGCAGGAACAAAACCTGCCTGGTTTTGGGCAGCCCCTGTTGGCAGCAGGACGTGCTGGTGGCAGCTGTCCGTGGTTCCATCCGTGGGGCTGGCCCCAAGGGGTGAGGAACGGGGGTTTATCCCAAATTTTCCATCACCACCCTGATGGCATCACTCCAGCTTTTCTCCTGTTCCCTGGCTGGCTGTTCACAGCTGGTTTGGAGAAGTCAGAGGCTGCTCTTGTCTTCTCCTGCAGCAGATCCCAGTGGTGGAAGTGTTCCTCGGGTGTTTGGGGAAAGCTGTATTTCCTGGTTTTCCACTGAGGGAGGTTGTGGCATTTCTCCTGCAGGAGGATGTGATACATCTCAGGCATTCAAATTGGTTCTGAGAAATACTTCACTCTCAAGGAATTGCGTGGTGGGTAAGACCCCTGAAGGTGTGGAAAGCCTGAGGGTTTTTGGTGTTTGTTGCCAGTCAGGAATGACTCCCAAATTTCATTGACGTGAGAGTGTTTCCAAACAAAATAAGCAGCTCCAAATTGTGTCTGTTGAATTTTCTCCTTGAAGTTATCCATGCAAACCTGCAAACTGGACAGGAAAAGGAGGAAGGTGCCTTATCCATGTTTATTGTGGATTTGCTGGACATTATTTATTTCCTGAGCCTCAGTAGCATCTGTGCCCCTGCTCTGCTTAGGGAGAGCAAACAGAGCAGAAGTTCCAAGTAATCAGCTGGAGGAGTAAGGGAGGATAATGCTGGGATCTGTAATTCAAGCTCATATTGCAAAGGTTCCAAAGGATTGGCTTCTGGACGTGCTCTTAGGTGGTTTCTTTCTTCCTTTGTTCAGACCTGTGGGGGAAAAAGGAAGATGCAGATCCTGGTGTTACTGCTGCCTTGAGAAGAGAGGGATTCGGGAGGGATTGTTCAGTGCTCTCACTCTCAGGTCTTCATTTAGATAATGTGGCTTCCCCTGACTCCAGGGAAGTCAATAAGGT
This sequence comes from Haemorhous mexicanus, assembly GCF_027477595.1. Taxonomy (NCBI): domain Eukaryota; kingdom Metazoa; phylum Chordata; class Aves; order Passeriformes; family Fringillidae; genus Haemorhous; species Haemorhous mexicanus. The sequence goes on from NC_082353.1 coordinate 21,222,865, forward strand.
TTATACCAGAGCCCTGGCACTCTATAAATTAAATATTAGGAGCAGTGTTTGAAGTTTAAAGCCCTCCCTCCTCCTCCAGCTCGGATTTTCTGCCGCTGTGCTTTTGTCTTTCTGCCTGAGCACCTTGCTGACAAGTGCTAATAACAAAATGCCAAGAGAGGGTCCAGTCGGAGTTACCACCCATTAAACATTCTGAACTTGTCCTTTTGCTCATAGATTGTGCATAATTAATAATTAAACGGTTGCAGTTGTAATGGGTTGACCTCCTTGAACTGTTCATTATTCACAAGGCAAAGGCATCACTCAAACTTTTTTCCTCTTGCCCTTCCCTCGCTCGGTGTGCACAGCTGGTTTGGAGACATCAGAGGCTGCTCTTGTCTTCTCCTGCAGCAGGTCCCAGCCATGGAAATACTGCCTGGATCTCCTGCAGCAGATCCCAGCCATGGAAATACTGCCTGGATCTCCTGCAGCAGATCCCAGCCATGGAAATACTGCCTGGATCTCCTGCAGCAGATCCCAGCCATGAAAATACTGCCTGGATCTCCTGCAGCAGGTCCCAGCCATGGAAATACTGCCTGGATCTCCTGCAGCAGGTCCCAGCCATGGAAATACTGCCTGGATCTCCTGCAGCAGATCCCAGCCATGGAAATACTGCCTGGATCTCCTGCAGCAGATCCCAGCCATGGAAATACTGCCTGGATCTCCTGCAGCAGGTCCCAGCCATGGAAATACTGCCTGGATCTCCTGCAGCAGATCCCAGCTGAGGAATTATCCCTTGGATCTTCTCCTGCAGCAGATCCTGCTGTGGAATTATTCCTTGGATCTTCTCCTGCAGCATATCCCAATCATGGAAATGTTGCTTGGATCTTAGGGAAGCAGCCAGTCCTGGGAATAATTTTCCCTGGGTCCTTAGAACCCTTTGTGTCCTCCCTGCCATTTTGGCATCATCCCCAGTATCGAGGTCATTATGACACTGGTCAGAAGCCATGGCAGCTCCTGGAAAGGAAAGAACCTTTTCCCAGTCAAAATTGAAAAGATCTGTTCCTCACCCCGTAAAATCTTGGATTTCTGCTGTCTTTCCCTCTGTGGTGTGATTTCATTTTGTAGGTGGGGAAATCAGGCAGGTCACTGGGGTGCAGCAAATGTGCCCATATTCCATCACTCAGGCTGGGTACAGATGTGTGGCTTTGCTTTATTTCCCTTTATTCCCATCTCTTGGAGTGTCAGACAACATCTGGGAAACCTCAGGATACAAAATAAGCTTTCTCTGCACATCCTGGTCTTGAGCAGCCTGGTTTAGTGGAAGGTGTCCTCAAGATTCAACCTTGATTTCCTTGAGCCTCCCAAAAGGCTTTGCATTTTTCAGGCAAATATTTGATAAATCTGTGCCCACTAAAATCCTTGGAATGCTCCATCTCCTTTCCATCCTGGGTGTATTCATCTCCCCCCTTCCACACCAAATCTCCTCCCCAGCTCCCCACAGCAAACCAGCCCAGGTGTGGCCATGGCCAGCAGATCAAATACCTGAATTAAGCAGAAAAATATGCCCTATAAGTGGGGAAAAAATAGGATTTAACCTTTACTTCCATCCAGGTAAAATTTTCTTAGGCAAGAGCCCCTTGTCCCATGGCTGTGCTGCAGGACAG